>NC_041388.1:429193143-429223813 GCF_002162155.2 Triticum dicoccoides
GCCCATGCAAAGGGTTCAGCCTCATAGACACCACACACACACATAGAGAGAGTGAAGCTAGGGCTAGCCTTGTTCTTCTTCCTCCTCTAGAGAAACAGCTCAAGGAGCAAGCTTGTAGCCACCCATTGTTGGTTCAGTGATCATGCGGAGACCCCGCAGAGTAGGACTAGGGGTGTTATCTCCTAGGAGAGTCTCGAACCTGGGTAAGATGCGTCGGCGTACATGTCTACGCCTTATCCCGTTTCCAGGCACCGGCGGCGCCTTACTCTCCCCCATCATGATAAGTCATTTTTTGGCATGTGTCGCATGACACCCCCGACAAGGACATTGTGTTGAAAGCCTGCATGAGTGATCCTTGGTCGAAGGACGGATGGGGATTAGCATATGTCGGTCCAGATGATGGAGCGGGTGGCGGCGCTCCGATCGGCCAAGATATGGGTGGCGTAGGCGTTCCTGCTGACCAGGGCATTGGCGAGGCGACACCATAGGGCCAGGGAGGCGGGTGGGTTAGCATGGCGTGATGTGCCTGTGCCGGGCCAAGAAGGGACGGTCGCTGAGGTTGACTTGGCCACATCTGGATGGACCCTGCCCAAGGGTTTTGCATGGATGACCATGGTGCCAGTGAGCCCTTCGCCGGTGGGTTTGTGTTGCCGCCTTGCTGTTGGGAAGGTCCAGAGTGGAGATAGCGGCATCGCGCGCCAAATCGTCAACTCCCACATTGGAAGTTGTAGCATGTGTCGGGGCGACGCGGAGGCGGCATGGTAGCCGCAGGTCCGCGCGATGGGGGAGGCACAGAGACGCCTCGGGCGACGAAGGCGGTCGAAGTCGAGGAGGAGGACCCCGACTGCTGCAACGTGAGCTCCTCGAGCAGAAGGGACGAGCGCGCATCCAGAAAGGACGGGAGTGGGCGCTTCTTGAGGGTCAACATGCGCATGTAGGCAAGCCGTGATCCGAGGCCACGGAGCGTGTTCTGAAGAGACGCTTGTCGGTGATGGTCGTGCCCAGCGCGTTCAGCTCGTCGGAGAGGACCTTCTGCTTGCGACAATAGTCAGCCACGGTCATGGTGCCTTGTTGGAGACCATGGAACTCTTGCTCGAGGTAGGAGGAGTGAGTCTCTGAGTTGTCGTGGTAGATGTTGGAGAGCCGCGTCCACAACGAGTGGGCAGGGAGTGGCGTGGCGGTGTCAACGATCATGGCGAGAAGCTCAGGCGTGACGACGCTGTTGATCCATGAACGGACGATGGCGTCGTTCCGACCCCACTGCGGCGTCGAATGGGTGGGGTATTCTACCTCGAGTAGATGGTCCTCCAAGGCGTACTTCTGGACAGCGTCGGAGAACATGCCGTGTCATAGAAGATAGTTGGAGGTGGAGAGCTCGAGGGTGACCGGAACGACGGCGCGGATGCTTGGCAGTGCGGCCGCGAGGGCCCAGAGAGCAGCCTTGGTGTTAGCCTCGGCGAGGCCGGCGGCGGCCTCCTCCTGGGCCACGATCTCTTAGGGCGTCGGCGCCATGCGTACAGGTTACGTACGTGAGACGAGAGGAGAGAGAGGATCGAAAACTCTAGTCTGATACCATGAAGGTAATTATAATTGTTACACTTGGATTGATTTGATCCCGTGACGGGACTATTAGTACAAGGAGGCTACAATATTTGGAAATAAACTTGATTCGGCCGGCTGGACCTGCAAGTACACGTCTAACAAATATGACGGAGGCGTATCATGCATCCTGGGCTGGCCCATTTTCTTTTTTCCAACCTTCAAAAAATGAGCACAACTGGTAAGAATCGAACCCGAGAGGAGAGAGAGGATCGAAAACTCTAATCTAATACCATGAAGGCAATTATAATTGTTGCACTTGGATTGATTTGATCCCGTGATGGGATTATATAGTACAACTGTACAAGGAGGCTACAATATTTGGAAATAAACTTGATTCGGCCGGCTGGACGTGTCCTGCAGGTATACGTCTAACCAATATGACAGAGGCGTATCATGCATCCTGGGCTGGCCCATTTTCTTTTTTCCAACCTTCAAAAAATGAGGGCAACTGGTAAAAATTGAACTCGGTACCTCTTTATTTTGTTCAAACACAATAACCAATTCGCCTAGCTCACCTGTCTTGCCCATAAACACTTCTCTCGTTTCTTATTCCGTTTCTCCCGCACTTTGTTTTTACAGTATTTTGCTTGGCGGGTTTTCAAGTCGGGTTCTTACTTTCTATTTATTTTTTATTTTACCATTTATTTTTTATTTAAAAGTACGTGGCTTTTTCAAATATGAAACTTTGTTCAAATCGTGAACGTTTTTCTAAGATCTGTGATTTCTTTTCATTTTCGTGAACTTTTTTCACATATATAATCTTTTCAAAAAAATTGTGAACTTTTTTTATCAAGTGGATTAACTCTTTTTCAAATCCGTGAACTATTTTCTAAAATCCGATGAACTTTTTTTGTAGTTTGTGGTTTAAACAATTTGATGAACTTATTTTCAAAATCAATGAAATTTTTGTTCAAATCCGTGAGCTCTTTTCAAATTTGATCAACTCTCTTCAAAATTGGTGATTTTTTGTAAAATTGATGAATTTTTTTCTCAAAATTGATGAACTTTTTTCATGATTGGTGAAAAAAATTCAAAAACATTTGAACATTTTTCGAAATTGTGAACCTTTTTGAACATCCGTGAACACTTTTCAAATTCGATGAACTTTTTTTCAGATTCTATGAACTTTTTTTCAAATCCGATGAACTATTTTTCTAAATTGATGAACTTTTTTCAAGTTTGATGAACTGTTTTTCAAAATCGATGAAATTTTTCTAAATTTGTGAACTTTTCTTTAAAATGATGAACTTTTTCGAAATTGATGAACTTATTCATGTTCATGATTTTTTTAAATAATTCAGAAAACTAAGTGATACCATACACGTGCAATAAATAGCACGACCGCATGTCCTTATATTATTGATATTGTTTTCTTTCACTACAGTCGAGTAGTTCCACTGGTTATCCGTGCTTGTATGTTAAGGCAATGGATCGAGTTTGAATCATGGGGACGCCCATCTTTTTGCGCTTTTTCACTGCCCCGTTGTTGGGCCAGGCCCAGATGGCAGCGCGTGGGCGCTAGCGGCGCTAAAGGCGCAGCCTAGGGAGCTGGGACTTCCTATTGACCGCTCGTTGCGGCAAAGTGCTGGCGTATCGCACAGGGCGCCGCTAACCTGGGCCGGCCCAATTCCGGTGGCACGATCGCGATATAAAAAAACATAAAAAATAGAGCGCGAATGAACTTATTCAAGTTCATGATTTTTTTAAATAATTCAGAAAACTAAGTGATACCATACACGTGCAATAAATAGCACGACCGCATGTCCTTATATTATTGATATTGTTTTCTTTCACTACAGTCGAGTAGTTCCACTGGTTATCCGTGCTTGTATGTTAAGGCAACGGATCGAGTTTGAATCATGGGGACGCCCATCTTTTTGCGCTTTTTCACTGCCCCGTTGTTGGGCCAGGCCCAGATGGCAGCGCGTGGGCGCTAGCGGCGCTAAAGGCGCAGCCTAGGGAGCTGGGACTTCCTATTGACCGCTCGTTGCGGCAACGTACCGGCGTATCGCACAGGGCGCCGCTAACCTGGGCCGGCCCAATTCCGGTGGCACGATCGCGATATAAAAAAACGTAAAAAATAGAGTGCGAATGAGCTGTGAATCGAATCGAACCTGGGACCTCGTGGTGGATGGCGTGCTGAGCTAGCCACTGCGACAATTGACTTGTCGTGTTAAGATCGAAGCGCCATACTTAAAGAAACATACAACAGCGGCAGGGATCAAACAGATAACCTATTGCAAGTGAGCGATCCTGATAGCCACCATAATTCCTGGGATATCGTACATAAAATGGCAGTCCGCCTTATACGAACATAAGCCGCAAACATTTTCATATTTCACAGAGAAAAAAAATTAAAACTTGAAACATTTTTGGGAGTCTAAAAAAAATTAAAAGAAGAGAACAACATGAAAAAACACCTTTTTCCGAATTCAAGAAGAATTTCTTGAAAATGCAAAACATTTTCTGAAAAACAGGAACAAAAAACTGCCATTTTCTCTGCAAAACATTTTTTGAATTTGTACTTTTTTAAAAAAACATGAACAATTATTGAATTTGTGAACAAATTTGAAAAGCTGGAACTTTTTTTCAATTCCCAAACATTTTTTGAATCTTGAGAACAAATTTTGAAATGTGAACAATTTTAAAAAATCATGAACAAATTTGAAAGCGCGAACAATTTTTTAAAGCACGAACATTTTTTGAATCTTGAGAACATATTTTGAAACAGAGAGAAATTTTGAAAAATTCCGAACAAATTTGGAAGTCCGAACAACTTTTTAAAGCATGAAAAAAAATTTGAATCTTGAAAACATATTTTGAAACAGAGAGAAATATTTAAAAATCCCGAACAAATTTGGAAGCGCGAACATTTTTTGAATATGTGAACAAAAAATTGAAATTCAGTACATTTTCTGAATTTCAGAAGTTTTGTACTTTTTTGTGTAACGAGAACAAATTTTGAATTTTGAGAACATTTTTCCAAAAACTGAACATTTTTTGGAAACACGAACAAAATTTAAATTTTTGATTTTTTTAAAGGAAGAGAAGAAAAGAAAAGGAAATAAAAAAGAAAATCATAAACATTTTGTAAAACTACAAACATATTCTGAAAAAGAAAAATAAACGTGAAAAAAAAGTGAAACAAGAAACAAAAACGAAAAAATGAAAAAGAAACAGAAACGAAAAAAAGAGAAATAAAAAACAATAGAAAGCCGAAAAAGAACCAGAAAGAAACGATACAGGAAAAAACCCGGTTCAGGGAACCTTCTGGAAGGTTCCCAAAACCGGTTTGGATGCATTATGTGTGGGCCGGCCCATTTCTGTTGCTCGCTGCGCTGCCCCCTGTGCGATCGCTCGACAGTTTGCCGCAGCGAGCGGCGAATAGGATTTTCCTAGGGAGCTCCCCGTGTGAGACGGGAGAGCGAACCAACCAGCTGAGCAGGCTAACGAACGAGAGGGGGCTACTTGGGGCACCCCATATTTTTCAGGGGTACCTGGGCCACCCCATGTAGGCGTCTTAGCGCGCAATTGGGCTGGAATTCGCTTTCCCAGGCTGACCAAACAAGGCCTCAATGATACGCAAGATTACGCACACTATAAAGACCACACAAACCCTAGCCTCCTCTCCAACCCTAGGAGCAACTCTAGCAGACCCTGGAAAAACTTGACACGCAAAACGTGTTTGCAGTTTCACGAAGATCGCGTTTGCGGGTCGAAAACTAGCGCGGCCGAACAGATACTGTAAAACGAGCTATAAAACTGGAATAAAGAGCTCCTTCCTCCAGTTCGGCCGTTGCCGCCCCTTCCTCCAGCCGGTCACGCCCCGTCGCCCGTCGGTCGCACCTCGTCCCTGCTGGTCGCGCCCCATTACCACGCCGGTCGCGCCCAGCCTCACCAGCCGCGCCCCGTCGCCTCCGTCGTCCGCGCCCAGCCTTGCCGGCCACGCCCTGTCGCCTCCGTCGTTCGTGCCTTACTCTATTGCCAGGCGAGCCGTGCCCCTTTGCCTGCCGCGTCGGGAGGATTCCGGCGGTCAGGCTGAGGTCATGGGAGGCCACGAAGATGTCGAGCTCGTCCAATTTGAACCGACGGCGATCGATTACGGCGTCTAGCGGCCTTTTCCGATGTGCGGTGATGAATTCCGGCGAGTTTAGGGCGGATTCCGGCAAACTCCGCGGCAGCTTGTTTGCTCCGACGAGATTTGACCGGTATACGGGGGCCCCTAAATTCGGCCTTCCAACCTCCAAAGATTAGGGTTTCGGGTGTGCATTTGCGGTGGCCCTTAAAAAATTTACGGGTTGGACCACTTTTACGGTTTCTGTTCTGAATATTTTTTTGCCCCAAACTGTAAAACGCAATTTTTGTACGGGTTTGACCACTTATGCGGGGTCTGCTAGACAGGCCCGGTCCTGAGATTTCGGGGGCCCGGGGCAGGAAAACAAAATGGGGCCCTAAAGCCACATAAATATATGAAGTTTTTGCTACTTCAATTGCAAATAAATATTGTTTACACTATAATTTATGTTGCCTTGTCATCTCGACCATTAAAAATAACCGGGGTCACAATCATTCACATAAAATTTGGCAGCTCTTATCAACCTATAGTTATATATATTTTTCATTAGGTGAATTATTAGTAACACTTCCGTTCCTACTGAAATTTTTACCAACCTATAATGTTTCGCCAGGTGGTTCTTCAACGGTAACTAAAGCTAATTCCTCGGAGTTCCCTGAAATAATTTTTTTTGGCGAGGAAGCAATAGAAGTACTTTTTGGGGGCTGCCAACTCATATGCATGTTTTTTTTCTCATTGTCATGGATAATTTGTAGACAAATCTTCCTAAATTAATAATTAGCACACAAACATATGATATAAGAAATTAAGAACACTGCTACTTAAATAATAAAAATGCCAAGGCATGGATGATGGATCAAGATACCTAGATGGCTATAAGAGTTGAAATTGCATTCTTTTGCTGCTGCTTACGAGTCACGAGTCACGAACAGAAACCGAGTTTCCCTTTTCTATTCCCCTATTAATACAAGAAACTGGAATCTTTTTTGTGGATGAAGTAACCGGAAACTGACAAAGCGATTACGAGGATTAATTAACTTCACAAACCGAGCAATCTGAAAAGAGTATAAAAAAGGAGAGGAGATTCTCATATCTTCCGTCACTAGTAAGTTTGCACGTGCAACGCACATCTGAGATTTTTTTTAATGTTGGATGCACAATGTGTGTGTATGTGTGTGTGTGATTTAAATGGATACACAATGTTTGTGATATCACTTAGGTTGTATTTTTAGGTAAATTTAACACCATGGTGGTCACATTGCTCCTCCAAACCCCATTGTTAAATATATCAGAGTCACTGGGGTTAAATCTACCAACTAATCCTCCAAACCCCCATTGTTAAACATATCGAGTCACTGGACAGGCTAATTCTAGGTTGATATGTCTTAGAACAACATGATTATAGTATAGAACATGATTTCAGTATACAACATAAATGGTCCCCAAAAAAAGACCTGTTTGAAGAACAAAATAGAACTACAATTTACACTATTTGATATCGCATATCGGGTTATTCCCTCTTTCCTCATGATGGCATGTAGACTTCTTCCACGAACTCTCAGTGAACTCTCCACTTCCTGTAATTCGGATTCAAGGGGAATCTACAAACATTTGCCTAGACGCTAAAATCAGTATGTACTTCCATTTAATTCTAAAAGAACCCGTTGTTATAAGTTGTAACTGTGTGGTGGCATCTAGGGTGAGCATACAAAATAAAATCATATGCATTTTGGACATAGACAATTCAACTATTATGAACAATGAAGTGAGTACAAATATAGAATGGATCGCAATATATTGAAATGAGACTACTCACACTTGTAACAATCAAGTTATCTCCCTGTGCGTTGCAGCGTATCATGCATACACACCTATTCATATCCCCAATCTAAGCTTGTCACTGCTCACAATTGTGCATCCAGCTCACAATCCCCCCTTGCAGCCCCCCTCACCCCCTAAGAACTCCAAAGACATAACTGTGTACTCTTTGTTATATTGCACACCATACTATTCTTGGCAATGTGTTCTTGTAGTTTTCGATTCTGTCACTATAAACTTCTCTCCCCCTCTCTTCCTCAAAAGGTTACCCACATAGGTGGGTTATACTCCCTCCGCCCCATATTAGTTGTCGCTGAAGCGGATGTATCTAGCCGTATGTCAATGCTAGATACATCCATTTGAATGACAACTAATATGGGACGGAGGTAGTATTTCACAATGTGCAAGTCTTTGAAAGGCATGCCTACTCGATGAACTTCTCCCTCTCCCTCCATCCCACACTGCATATATATGAGATGGATTCAACAAAAAGAGTTACCTCTACCAGCAAGTGGGCAGCTAGCAAAAACAAACCTTGAACTCAAGAAATTCAACTCATTTTGCCAACGACAATAAATTCATCAATAGAGTTACCTCTACTAGGCAATGGGCAGCTATTAATTAGGAGAAACACTTGAGTTTGAAGGGATGCTAAACTACTTCCACATCTAGTAAATATGCTTTAAAGAAACAAAAAACCTACAGATAACCCTGCCAATAAATCTTGCAAATAACCTAGAAACCGAAATTACCTCCAAGGTATATATAAGTAGTGTGCGACACTTGAATAGAAGGGTCTAAGCTCATTCACATGTAGGAGCATATTTTCATGCAAAGTAACAATAGCAGACCGAAACATGATTCAATTTCATGTACATCAGTGCATTCTAGTGGTAAGAAATGTTGCAGTGAAAATTCAGGTTATTTACCTTGAATTGCCAGACATGTTGTGATGCAATCAATGATTTGTTGCATCCTGCATGTGAGGACAAATTTCTCAACAACAAACATGATGAAGTAGTGAATATTGCGGCTGTGGAATGGAGAGCAGAGTTGAAATATTAGAACCAGACAATCGGAAGTAAACATTTTGTTGTTCGCCCACACAGAAATGATCTGGCGGCATATCAATGGAGATGTATAGCTTTAACTGAGATAGACATGCATAGCTTTAACTGAGACTGAAATGAAAACTTGGTTCAGTTCAGATTATATTGCCACAATTTCAAACTGAAACGAAAATATAGTCTATACTATTGTTTATGTTTGTAAAAGAAAAAAACCTATATGGAGTATCAAGGCTGCCATACCAACTAACAAAATACCCGAGTATCAATTCCACTTGCGTAACCTATTCTCATATGCAACTTCATAGTAGCACACCACTCCCCTGAAATTTAAACACTTCATTACCTTTTATTGACCATAGCAGTTTCGACAAAAACACAAAACGCATAAACCTGATATGCAAAAAGACAGCAAATGTGAGACATAGTGCCAATAGATAGTAATACAAAGAGCACCTAGGGGACTGACCTGTTCCCTATGGCATGTCCGTTCCCTCACATCATAGATCCCACTGGCTAAAGTAATTGCAGTTCCTGCAACAAACGTGGCTATCTAGCTGAGATTTAAATAATATAAGACGGGATTGAATTTCCAAGATGCATGCATATTGTAGGGATTCTTCTCAGGGCTGCTGGGGACACGTGAGTTTCGAGTGCAATGAAGGTGGAGAAGATGAAGAGGAAGAGTATAGCCTGAAGGTGTTCTATCCGTCTTGACGACATCGACGATGCATGTGTGCCGCATGGCCGATCTGGCGAGCCTCCTGCCCTCGGGGAAAAATTCTGCTCGCCCTCGAAGGAGCCGTACTCACGTACATTTATGGTGATTCCGGCGGTGATCCGAGTTTGTCTGACCATCCAGGTTCCTCTGCATGCGTGCCGGCCGAGACCTACTCTTCTTTCGCCGGGTGGTGCCATCGCAACCAATCCTGCATGATGGGAGATGGCGGCGGCGCGGCGGCGTCCCAGGGGCCCGAGAGAAGGCATTGCACGCATGGCCGAGCAGCTTGAAGACGCCCTCAGCAGCGACAGAGAGGTTATTGTCCGATTGGATGAAGAGATCGCTTTTGACGGCGTCGGCCCTGGAACACCATGTCGAGAAGGCGTGCCAGTAGCCCAAGCTGTCCGGGCTCCCATCCATGGCAGCGTGGACGTCGATGGTGAGCACGTTGCCGCGCCGGTGAGCGACGTGAAGAGCAGCTGGGCCACACCTTTGTTCGTACTAGTAAGCTGGCACGTGCAACGCACGTCTCAGCCAAAGCAACACATGAAACTCATATGCATATTGAATTCTGAATCCATATTCTAGAAATTTAATAAAACACAATGACTATAATGTCTGATGATCCCTGGTTGTTTAAAGGTCATATAGTAAAGAAATTTAATACAAAGCCCATCAATGCTTGAAGAGTCGCAAGCTTGATGAGTCTGTCGGTTTTTAGGACCATTTTTGCCCCCATTCTGAGTTTCTCTCATCTCCTGAAGTGCAACATTCATGAACAAGAAATGAAGGAAAATTAAGATTTTTTTTGTATGACATGGATGGCATGCAAGCGGCAAGCCACACTTTCTCTAAGTTACTCTTAGTTCTGGCCAGATTAACCATGAATGAAACCTGTCCTATCAACATACAATTTATTGCATAATAAAAGGAAAAAATATAATATTTTATTTTCTTGACACAGATCTCATCAATGAAAAAGCCATGCTTTTATTACTCTCTATTACTAAATCATCTAGTGTTTATAGGGTCAGCCTGTTTGAGCATCCTCTACTTTTTCTTCTTTTCTTTCTTTGCCATTAGAGTATGGTGATTGTTGCATCCCAAGTACGGGAAGGGCCTAAATGATCATATCATGATGTGAATATTTAATATGCAAATATAAGACGCTATTAGATAGCACGCAATATATGTTCACTTCTATTTAAAAAAATACCAGCATGATCACACATTTAATCGAGATAGCATAAATACCTATATAGTATTCTCATGTATGTTTCCGAACTAACCTGCACTTTAAGGCCATATTTACCGGCATGTAGGAGATCAGCTCTAGAGAAATGGCACTTCAATGCATCGGAAAACAGGATGTTGAAATGAACAACAATACCTGGCAAACTCTATACATAACATGCCTGCTGTATTTGGCTCCTGAACTTTAGCTCCTCCTCCGTCCATTTTAGAGTCCCCATTCGTAAAAGCAAAACATTTCATACATGAAAATCTTATATGTCTCCAAGGGATAGTGGTAACCACAATGTTTAATTCAGGAGCTATTATCAATATAAAATATAAGATGAAAAGTGAGAAATTTATTGTATGTGCTAAAAGTGCTTTGTAAGTAGAATTAATAAATGGTGCAGATCTCTAACTCATAATTGGGAACCTAGAATACTCGCTGATGAGTGTTTGTATGGCATCAAGGGACGAATAAGGTCAGGGGCTAAGGCAGGTGGTCGAGGATTGAACCTGATCTTGCCTGTCATCTGATTCTATGACTCTCGGGGCTGAGCATCCCCATGCCTTCTGCTTAACCGTATCCTTGTCTGTGCCATGCAGTTTACGCAACTCAGCTCGAGGAACACAACCATTAATTCCCTCTATCAATGGAATAATACGCAACCTGTGTATTCACGGAAAAAAAGTAATCTCTTCTTTTTATTACCATCTAGATGTTCTAACCAAATTGAATAAAATGTAGGAGCAAGCTAGCCCTCTTTATACAGTAGTTAAGCACGCAAAATGCACATCTTGACTACTATAAATACAAAAAATATAAATTGTAAGTGTTAGGAGTGTAAAAAATACATATGCATTTAGACCTAAAATAACCTCTCTAGAATTATGCCAGCCTATGTGTCATGCTTATAGGTGAAATACGTACATGGCCAGCCACAGGATAATGCAAGAGATTGTCCATCACTTTCATAATAAAATGCTCGGTTGTACTAAGTGCAGATTTTTTTACCTATATGACATATTAATGATCTATCATCAAAAGATTCAGGCAGGTCAATGAGGTCATGTATACCAGGTTGCCACCAATAGACGATCGCATAGGCTTCTTGGTTTATCCTTTTCCTTCAAAAGCTCCACATAGTCACCTATCGGAAGAACACTTCAGTATACCAAGAAATGAGTTAACGTATTTATAGTTAAACATCCCTTCATGATCATCTATTCACTTATTAGATCAATACTTTGCAACCACAACTGAATTGGCATTGCCATCATCATTGTTGCAGACCTGCAGTCCTCATGCAATCACACACACCACCGTCATCACAATGACATTCAAGCCATGGTAACTGTGTTGGTCGATGCCATTATTCTGGTTTCGTGTTTACAGAATACAATACATACCATCTCGCTGAACCAACATATTCTATCAGAACTAAATATTTTCATTTACGGATCTTCTCGAAAGAGAAGCACACCTTTACTTCCCCTTCGTTCTTTCACAATAGAGACATAGACCAAATACATGTTAGATGGTGAAACAAACACAGTTAAGAGATAAGAGGAAGTACATATACAGATCATGTGTCCGTGACTCTACTCAGCACAAAAGCATTTCAGAATTGGAAAGCAGATTCATAAAACTGGAACACATCATTAACAGGAAGAAATCAACCAGCAACAAACTTATATATTCAATAGTTAGGTGCATAGTAAAATGTTGGTAATCCATATTTTAACACTTGGCCTACATATCCTTTTATCGTAGTGTACTTTAGGCCTTGTTTTTAATCCTTTTCTATTGTTCTTGTGCATTGTTTTTTTTAAATCGCATGTCATAAAGATAAGCAAGGAATATCTATGATAGATGAATAAATAATGACGAACATAGAAATAGACAAGATGTCGTTGCCTTCAACATTTGACTGCCATCGATTTAATGTTTAAACATCTCCATTTGACATCTAACATTCAAATTCGGATCATCTTGCTTCCCGAAGCACATGTCCATTTGACATCTAGCCATCAAAATAAACGGGCAGCGACGACGAACTTTCTAAGGGGCCGAGGGGTTGTTCTTTTGCGTCCCTGCAAGAATTAGAAGATGAGGGAGGTAGAGGGAACCTAGGAGAAGAGCAGAGAGGTGAAGGGAGATGCTAGGAACCCCGATGGCATCGAATTTGTCCGGCGGAGGAGCTTCTGCGGCGGCGGACTCCGGCGAGATCGGGATGATGCCCTAGGCCGAGGTGTCGGGGGCGCACCGCTGCGGGCCGGCAAGGTTAGTAAAATTCACAATGATGCAACATAAATGTAATTTCCATGAACATGCTTAGAGAAAGATTATCATGATATATACATCTGTCTGCTCTAAAAACCTGAAATCAAATGTGTCATGGCACAGAAATGTCATAGTACGCTCCCAAAAATATTTTTCTTTTATACATGGACACAGAGCAAGCTCTAATCAGAAATAACAAAACAAATGTCATCTGACAAAATATAACTATAATATATCATGACAAACTGTATCAAAACAAAAGCATCACAGAGTACATGTTTATTATCCTAACCACGAGACATTAATAATTAGAAGCACCAAGAAAAGGGCAATTTTCACCTTTGCACATATGTCAAGTGTGTAGTGCAGACTGCTGGGTGTTGTTGTCTTCAGAACCACACATTTCTGAAGTCTGAACAAATTATTCTGCATTTTTCCATACCATGAGATATTATATTTAGTGGTATGTTAGTCACTATGTAGCAAGTATCAAACAGTCTTGCTAATTCAAAGTAACAGTAAGCAACTCCATACCTATTCGTTAATGTAGAGATGAACAATTGTTCAAGCAGACACCATAGAATTCTTGCTTTAATTCATATCGCCTCCTGTAATAAAAATGAACTACAGATCAAAAAAATAAGTAAAAGCTTGCTTGGCTGGAAGTTGCATGAAGATGAGGTGATTCCACATTATTCTCAGAGATTCATGCATACCATACGTGACCACAACCTGGGACGACATGTCTTTCAAATACCATGTCACAGGAGGCGTGCACCTGAAGGAGTTCTCCGGCTGCTCGGAACACAACAGAGATGGAAGACAGGAAGTGGGCAGGCGCGGCCACAATAATCGGCCTCGGTGGCGGCCTGTCATCCTCGATGGTGGCGTTTCAAGCTCGGTGCTCGATGGTCGTCATCGGTGGTGATAGCCGGAGTCCTCAGCGGAGGTGGTTCCGGCGCAGACCTCGACGGCAGCGCCCACCTCGACGCCATGCATGCCACCGACCCCATGCGTGGCCCGGATCTGATCTGACCGCCACGGCCCCGCGTGCAAACCAGGCCTCACCCGCGCACACGGATCCGGCCGTTGCCTTCCTGTTGCGCGCACCCTCCCGGCAGACGTTGCATCATAGTACAGAGGCATAGGCCGCCGCTTGCCCTGGCCCTCTCCCCGCCGGTGGCCGTGCCGGCGACCAGAGAGAGCACAACTGCGCCTCCCCTTGTCGTCTCCCCCGCTGGTGGTTGTTCTTCTTCACGACTCCGACTTCCAGCGGACGACACTCCAACGAAGAGTGCGCCGATGAGGAGGTCGTGTGGGCGGCGGTGAGGGTGAGCGGTGAAAAAGGAAAGGATCGTGGGGAGAGGCGAACCGGTTAGCGACGGGCGTGCGGGCAGGGGTTAGCCAGGGGGGGATTTCGTTAACGGTGATTTTAAATCGCTAGATCTCAGATTAAAGCAATGGCATGGTGGGTAATTAAAGCGTAAAACGCGTTTAGCATGCTGGAGGGATGTAGACCATCAGATTGCAGGTTTCGATGGATAGGATGATCTGGTTCTTCGCCCTCTCTTTCTTTTATAGTGGTAGTAGATTAAGACATCATATTTGCGTAATTTCTTTGAAGGATTTTTGGGAGGAATATCCAAGATGATTTTGCTTTATTTTCTTCCTTTTCTACCTTGTTTAACGGGAGCAGTAACAACCTCATGCGATTCTGTTCTCCCGTGTGGTAATTAAGCTTCCACCGATTGCTCCTTTGCATGCATGGCAGTTATTTATTTTCTCTTTTTCAAAGGTCTAATTTATTTTTCACGTGGTGATTGTTTCCTATTTTATAGGATACGAACGGGATGTGGGCCGGAGAACGTTACCCGCAGAGTTTTCGTCCGCCGGGACAAATTGCTAAACGCTGTTTTGACAAGGGTTAGTATATCTTAACGGTTAGATTAAATTAAATGACCCTGATCGTGTGGCTGTAATTATCTCGTCTTGTTATGTGTAAGTAAGGTTGGATGTATTTAGCGATGAATATGTTTGCTTGTTTAATAGTAGTAGAGATAGAGACTAATCGCGTCCAACAGGCAGCAGCCGAAAATCACAAATAGACGACGCGGGTGGAAGAGAAGAAGGAAACCGAGAAGATCACGCGCGTGCGGAAGGCCTGAATTAATGGATCTGTTACAATTCTTTCCCCTTTTGGGGAAGGGATAAGTCGATCTTTTACCAGGGAAAGTATTGTTTCTTACTAAAAACATCACGAATAATCAGGCGGTCTGTTACATGGAAATAATTTTTTCCCTTTTACTAGAATTATCAGTCGATCTGTTACAACTTACAAGGAAAGAACGATCTTGCCTAAAAATCACAATTCTTTCCTAAACATCACACATCGGGGGCCCCACAGCGAAAAACCTTCATAGCTCCTCGACGGCGGCGACTGAACGCGTGCTGATCTAGAGGCGACGCCAGATTCGACTGTTGCCTCTGGGTTTGGCCCTTGGCGGAGGTCTTAACAATGTTGTCGCGGGCATTTGGTGGTTACAAGAGCAGTTTCTCGGCAGATCTCTCCGTGCAGGCCTTACGCCGCGCGTTTGATACCCTTTTGCAGTTCGATGGGAATCTATCGGTCCACGAACCAGGGGCTCTTCGCCGCTCCTCCCACCTGCTACATCAGGCTCACCAGCTACAAGGTCAGCCTGTCTCACCTGATGGTTTCTCCCAAGATCATAGCAGGTAAATTTTATTTGTCACACTTCTTCATGTGTCGCAGCAATAGCTTTACTTGTCAGGCCTATGAGGGATTCGGAATCCTCTCCGATTAGATTATTGATTATTGAGGCAATGTTTTCGAGGGGCTTCACAAGTAATAATTTTCTGACATTTTTTTCACAAACAGTGTTTTCCTGACAGATATAAGCCTTTCTAGGGATTTCAATACTGACTACCATATGTAGTCTGTATTGAAATTCTCTAGAAAGTCTTGTATTTAGAAATGGAGGTAGTAGTGCCGAATACAAGTTTATCCATTATTAAATATATTTTTCGTATATAATTCAACGGAAGCAGTTTTGTAAGTCTTAACTTGGGCCTAATTTGCGGAATCATTATAAATCCGTAGTCAATTGTGAAAATGGTAAATTGTTGTACGGCTAAGATTGTACAATAGGGTTTTTGTAGGGAGCATTCAATTATGCTGCACCTGCTGTTTACACAATTATGCACTACTCCCTCTCTTCCCATGAAGAGAGCATGTATTTCCTTCTATTTTCTACTTATTTTTTATTGGCGTCCATGGATTGATCACCAGATGAAACATGGTTAGAGCTCTTATATGTCTTGAATTTATACTAAATTTAATTAATCTAAATCTCGTAACATTTTGCGGTATGTTTGGTTTGTGCTAAAGGTTGCCATGACAACGAAGTTGGCTAGCAATTATTTTTGAGGTTTTGCTTGCCAATAGATTGGTGAACATTTGCTTGATAAAACAGACTAGAGTTGGTAGTGGAGTTTTATCCAAGCAAAAGCCAATGTTGTACTCACAATCAAAATTAAGCTAGGGTTCACTTTGGTCGCAATCCGAACACATCCTTCTTTCCAACTTTTCAGTTAATATCTCCATTTCCCACTAATCATGAATTGCATGCACAATCAACACCCACAACTCACCAGCTAATTTATCAATCGTTGGTCAGTCAAACTAATCACAAGTCTTAACTTGCCTAATCGATCATCTAATAATACACAGGTAGCTGGGTTACTAAATTGTATTGTCTCAATCATAGTAAATCCGTTGTCAAACCATATACTGTTGTCAAATCATATACTGTTGAGATGAAACTGTATGGATGCTGAGATCGTAACACAGGTTTTTATGTTCAGTTTTGCTAAATCACATCTAGATGTGCCCTTAGTATTGCACATCTAGATTTTACGCGGAGATTCGTGCAAACATTTTCTTTTGTCCTTTTTCTTTTCCTAGTTTGATTGATCCACTTAGATGTGCAATAACTAGGACACATCTAGATGTGCCCGAAAGGCCCTTTTATATTTTAGTGTATATTAGAGAATCACATATATTAGCTAAAAGCAATCTAGTGCCACACCTTTTGTTTTCACAATTTTTATCCATTATTGATATATTATTTATTTGTAATTGGTCACTATGACTCATAATGAGGTTGATTGATCATCTAATAATACTAGATATTCACAAGAATGAATGAGTGGTTAATATAAGCATTTACCTGAGAAAACAAGGAGGGAACTAATTACAATCTTATACGTTTTCTGTTGCCCTATATCTGTTGAATACAGGGTGGCTCCTTCAGCATGTATGTTCAAACCATACAGTACTGTTTGTGGGAGCTTTGATCAAAGGTTGGCCACACTTCGTAGTGTTGGGGAGCATGCTAGTGACGATGAGCTGAGGCTCCTCTTGAAGGAGAAAACCGCCCCCATTTGCTATGTCTGGTGTGATCCCTCCCCTGGATGACTATAACCCGTATATGAATAACTAGCTAGATCTTGTTTCTGGTCACTTAATTTTAAATTCTGTTTTAGGAAACACCGAAAAATAATCCTTCATTGATGTAATGTTTGTAGCGTCCTACATTTAAATGTCCAGAGTTAGGATGAATTCAGGTGCCAACAATCTTAATCATATAAATTGGGGTATCACCTTCTCAATCTATGTCTGACTATGTATTTTAGCAAAAACCTTTGCCATGGTAATTTTCTTTGCAAGTATGCTACAATTTCTGGATTTCAATAGTCTCTATAGATCTCATTGCATGGCATGACTCGTTGTATTAATGACAGTAGAAGGTAAGTAACAAATCAAAACATCTTTAAATGTAAAGGGTGGTTAGATCAAATAGAAATTTTTTGTTATAAATTAAATGTTCACCTTTCATATGTCCTAAGTTAAGTATATTAACTACTAAATCTGTTACCTCTGCTTTTTATTTTTCCTTCAGCAATTTATATATGAGATGTTTTCATTTTGCTTAATTGCTGATGATGTTTGTAGTTATGGGGATCTTTTCATGCCTGTAATCGATCTTCACTACATGTTTTAAATGGATTTATCCTTGTTGTGCAGGGAATTTCAATGACAATTAATGATAATAAGTTGGTTAAAGCTGGATGCGAAGTTAAAATGTTGATGGCAGATTGGTTTGCTCTAATGGACCCTAAGATTGGTGGTAACATATGCAAAGTGCAGACTATTGGCAGGTACAATATTGAGATGCCGAGAGCATCTGGCATGAACCTCGATGGGGTGGAGTTTGTGCAGTTGTCAGATTTAATAAGCTGCCATGCAGAAGAGTACTGGCCAGTTGCCATGGATATTGCAAAAAATAGCAATCTTAGTGAAATTAAAAGATGTTTCAGTATTCATGCATCAGAAGATGCAAGGTATATTGTTTAATTGTTTGAGATTCATTTCACTCGAATCTTTTAATTTAATCAATGATTTTTGGATTATTGCTTCTTAAACATGCAGTCCATGTTGAATTTTTTATACGTGTACCATACATTATTCATTGTATATGCATGCAAATCATGCTATTTTTAACATGCAAGTCGTATTATTTTTTGATACATGCTACTGATGTTTTTTATGAAGCAGTGATCTTGGGAGTACAAATCCATTTATGATGAGAAAATTTACTCCTACTGACACATTGTATCCTTGCTTGCAGAGTGCAGTTCTACTACTTCCAGAGGTTGGCTTCTTCTGTCTTACACGCAACAAAGAATCTTGATTGTTTGTTTACATAACTTCTACTCCCTTCGTCCCATAATGTAAGACGCTTTTTGACACTAGTGTAGTGTCAGAAAGTGTCTTACATTATGGGATGGAGGGAGTATGTTATTTGACCATATTGCACATGCTTCACGCCTTAGCAATCTTGCCAAGGATTATAAAAATTCTGCAGGATAAGAAAGTACATTAATTAGCAATTAGATGGATTATACTTAGGAGTGGATGCTTCCTGTTGGGTCTAACATATTCACAATAAAATCTATTCTTGTCTTAGTAGTATGCATGTGTTCTGATTCATTAGATTAGATTCTGATCTGTGCAAACATGGGTCTAGAGTATCCGATACATTAGATGTGTTTTTGGTATTTGTACTCCTATATTATACTTTGGCTTGCTTAGTTGAAGCCACAATACCTTTTTATTGCAGGTGGACATATGGATGTTGGGCATGGATCAGCGTGGGGCCAACATGTTAGCTAGAGAATACTGCGACCTCATGCAGTTGGAAAATGAGCAAATTGCTTTGTTTCAAAGTATCTTATGTTTTGCATTATCTTGTGTCCCACACAATTATCTCTCTTCCATATGCATCACACCCACAAATTCATGTGAGACCTTAACATGAACACATATATGCCACCTGCTTTTCTGCAAGACCCAGAATGGGAGCAGTGGGGGAACCTGAAATGGCCAATCTTCATGGAAGATGATGAGGTGTGTTCTCCTTTGTCGATCGTTATTTATGGAGTACTTACCTTGAAGGAAAACAAAATGAATCAATTTTTTAATGCCAGCCTATGCCTCCCTGTTGCCTTCAAGGTAATATTTGTCTTAACAATAACAAACGTTGTCGGAAAGCCTTGGAGGTGGAACTGTGATGCTGCCCACCATTTTAAAAAAATCATTTTCCTTTTGTCAGCCAATGCCTCCCAAATTACCCAACTCTGCCTCACATCCCCTTTTATCTTTTTCACCAATAAACAATATCAGATGCTGCATGTAAAATTCATGGCTACTGTGACTCTTTAAGGATTTTTTTTCAAACGGCTGTTACATACAACTCAAGAAGTGAAGCAAAGAACATTCATTTTTTTTGTTTGAAATGGAAGTATGCGCCCTCTTGTTTTTGGGTCACTCACAAAGAGTATCCAAGAGTATGTTTGCACTAAAATCAGTGGACCATTTGAACGGTAATGAAATAGAAGAGCAGAACTAAGTATCAAATTTCTCTCCATCCTTGTGTAAAGAAGAGCTGCACATTTTTTTATATCCAGGTTTAAGAAAAACAACTAATATAATCAGCCATTTTCTATTGTTACTTGAGCCTAGCTGTGATGTATTCCTCTGTTCTAACACATTAAATGGATATTCTTCAATAGTTGCGCTCTGTTTATTGCAGGAACATGTCAGTAGAAAAATAGAGAACTCTTTCTGCCCTCCAAAATTTGCAGAAGACAATCCATGTTTGGAGTACATAAAGTATATAATCTTACCTTGGTTTAGAAAATTTGAGGTTGCTCGGATGGATGATAATAGTTGCAGCAAGTAAGTTTTTTCTATGTAATTTGCAAGTTGAATGTTCAACTATATACATCACATGTTCACTAACCCAAAATTTGTGAAAATATAATTGTGTTCATATTTTGTGACAACTGACAGCTGCTACCTTACACAGAATCTTCTTGAGCATGGAGGAGATTATTGCTGATTATCAAAGTGGCGCTCTGCATCCTGCTGATTTGAAGGTGGCTCTTATCAAGGCCACTAACTTGATTTTGCAGGTAACTCTTTTTTTATATTATAATTATTGAGTCTTTCTTCTATCATTAGATATCAAGTGAGGAAGGCATAGTTCAGTTGGTTGAGACTAGTGCTAAAAGATGTACTATTAGTGCTAGATATACCATACTGAAGGCATTAGGGGAACAAAGGGCATGTTTGAATGGCAGACATAGTATCCTTGTCAAACTTGCCATGACCAAACAATGGGTTTGTTTCATTGGTTGCCAATTGTTGGGAGAGTAGTCAGCATGATCCTCGGGAAAGCCTCCTAAGCTCCCCCCCCCCCCAACACACACACCCACCTCTGGCCCCGCAGCATTGAATCATAGCTTTTGAGGATGTGACTCGAGTCACAGAAGGGTAGGAAGTTGGTTGACACCTGTACCACCTGCTTCTCTAGTGGAAAGAAAGCTTGGTGTCACCTTATGAATCAATGTTGATTCTATTTTTCTGCTTGAGCCCTTTCTCCTTTGTTGGTGGGGAAGGGGGCGGGCATTGATGTGTCAAATCTATGAGTGATTTGCATGCAGGAGTAGGAACCCTAGTCGTGAGCTTTAATGTGACCAATTTTCTTTCCTGTTTCAGCCTAGTTAAGTACATAATAGAAGCAAGTAGGGTGAAATAGATCTTGTGGCCAAGTATTTAGAACAATTGGCGAAATTCGCTTGCTATGAGGTTTGGGACTGGTTCTAATTTATCAATGTTCAAAAAAGCATGAAGCAGAAGGCCACAACTTATAGCAACGGGTGCTTAAGGAAGCTTAAGTGTTTTGAAAATTTTGTCCATGATTTGGTATATATATGCAATTCAGTTCAAATAGACATAGCCTAATAGAGAAAGTAGTTACGGAACATACCCTACCTATTGCCATTATTGTGAACGCAGCTAGATATTTAGCTCAGAAACAGCTGAACTTTGGCCAGTTTCTTCAAAAAGCTTAGGGCCAGAGCGAAGCGTTTTGCCATCACTCAGCGCTGAGCTTAAGCGTCGCTTAAAAATGCTTTCTTGAACACTGCATTTTACTCGTATGCAACAAACTATGTGTTGAACCCAAGTATTTGGACAATTGGCGAAATTGATGGACATCCATAAATGAAGCACGTAGGGGAAAATAGATCTTGCACCCAAGTATTTGCAGAAATGGCGGAATTGACCCGTCGTGAGGTTTATCATGCAATGAAAGTTGCACCCAAGTATTTGGACAACTGGCGAAAATTGACATGCCCGAGATTGGGGGGACCATGATTTCATTTTACTCATGCATTAAATTTGTAATAGATTATGAGTACATGTCTAAAACAAGCAGCTAAATGAAATCTTTGGTAATGTATACAAATATACTTATTATTTGTGTGTGTTAGCTTATGAGCGTGCTTAATCTAAGTACTTGTTTTGACACTAATATGTTTGTGACATTTGTTTCAAGCCTGTCCGTGACCACTTCAGAAGCAGTGCTGAAGCAAAAGAAATAGCAAAAGCTATGGAGGTATCTCAACTTTGTTATTGGCTGATTCATTTCGTGTTTAGTTTTAACAAAATATCTTGTGAAACATATGTCCAACATGGTTTTTAACATATGTGCAACATCGTGTGGAACAATTCAAAAGCTCACTTAACTAAACTAACCAATTGGATGGTTTTAATAAAGGTACAACATTGTGGAAAAGTGTGAACAAAACTATTGTTGTTTGATGCACAAGTTGACATTTGTTTTAGTACACGGATTTGGGAAATGTCTTAGCGGCACAGGATTTTTCTATGAGCATAGTTTTATGTTGAAACACATAATTTTTTTAGGAACATGTGTATAACACAGTTTCAAAAATGGATAGGGTAAGCTTGGTGATACCAGTTTCTAAACGCAACCACCTGTTTGATTGCAGTGATGAGTGAATTTGGCTTGCTTTGGTTTGGGGCGTTTCTTGTAACGAATTTGTATGATCATGTTCATCCTTATGTGAGCAAAAAACAAATGTTGATGTCGTGTTAGGTGTCAGTTGTGGGTGTTATGGCTGTGACTTCAAAACATGATCTAATTGACTCAAATGTCATGGTAGGGCTAAACTGGCTGGCACACTGAGTTCACACTAAATAATTAATTCAGTGCACACTAAATAATTGCAAAATACATTAAATAATTCATTAGTAACAGCATAGAAATATGCCCTATGGTTGTTTTCTACCACTGTCTCTAGAAGTTTAAGAAATGAAATTCTGTTGTTTTTTATCTTTGTTTTTTAATCCTTTTTAAAATTTAAAATGTTGTTTCTAGTGTGTGTATTTGTTTTATTATTATAGTGAGTTTGATTTTCTGATTCCTGCAGGAGATAGCACCCTCTATCATCGCCTGTGACCAAGTGCCCCTAAACAATTTTTGAAGCAGTGTTCCGTTGATTATAGAGTTCTGGGTGAACGGACTTGTAGGGGCTTGTTTGCTTTTCTGCTTGTGACCAATTACTTATTATTACTATGCTTGAACATGTCCTAAAACTTATGAGTTGTTGGCATAAATGTCATGGCGTATGAGTTTTTGGAAATGATAAATCCCGAACATTCAGGATTTTCCATTGAACATTTTTTACATCAACTTTAGGATGGCAACTGCAATTTGGAATTCCCATGCTTACAAACTGAACTTGTTATCCCTTGTATGTAAATTGTTACTCCCTCCTTCCCAAATTTTTTGTCTTAGATTTGTCTAAATATGGATGTATCAAGTCATGTTTTAGTATTAAATACATTTGTATCGAGACAAATTGAAGACAAGAATTTTGGGATGGAGGGAGTATAAAACATGGACAAACACCAAATGTTTGGGACTTGTTGCGTCCTATTTTTCTTTACTAATGTCAAATAAACAACAACACCTTAGCGTTAGAACTTGCCTTTTAGCTTTTGTGACACTCTCTAATCACAGAAAATGCTAGAGAATTTCTGTTAAGATTAAAGTATAATATGTAATTAAGGGAAATCTCGCCTTGTCCATTGAACGAGCGGTTGCACCCGCACGGATGCCTGTGTCTGTTAGACAACCAGCGAGAGTGAAAGGCAACACAGAAAGGATAAGAGAGGGAGCACTCACCGCCGTTGAGATGCCTGGCCTTCCTTCTTTCTCCGTCTAATTTGTTAGGACGGTCGTCGCTACCTCCGTCGTTTAGGCTGTTGCGCCACTGGCCGTTATGGTCACCGCGCCACTGGACGTGGTGCCCGTGGTGGTCACCGTGCCGCTGGACGCGGCCACGGCATCAACGGACACGCCGCTCCTAGTGCTCGCCACACCCACGGGCACGGCCTTGACGCGCGCGTGCGCCGTCGGTGAACAGGGTGCTCGACCCATAGCTTGTGGCCGGTCCGAGCGCCCCTATGGTGCACGGCGTTGCACCCCCCGGTTCTTCGCCTCCACCCCCTCCTCCATCGGCTGGGTAGCTCCCGACGCTGACGCCGGATGCCGTGGCCGCTGGCCCGAGCCGCCGCCCGCATGGCTATGCCTCGGTGCCGTTGCGCTCCATGGTGAATGAGGAGGCGCTCGCCTTTGTCTCCGCGCTAACCAGCGCCTCTGGCGTCGTCCGTCTTAGAGCCGGCATGGAGAACACCAACGCCAACGCCAATGCCCCGCTTCAGCAGGAGACGACAGCGGGCTCGAGTAGCTGCGCCGAATGGTGCTTCGGGCATGTTGTCGCCGCCATCGACCGCCGCCCCAGCCGCCGCCCCGGTTCGTGGGCTCCGGCGAGCCTCGGCCTCGCCAGCGTCGCGCCAGAGGGTGCTCGCCTGGACCCCGTCATCATCGCGTCTTCTTCGGACAAGGAAGGCTCGTCGGTGCTGCGCCGGTGACTTCGGGCGCCGCGAGGGGCTACGGCGGCCACTCCAGTCATCAGCGTCGTGTAGGGAAGGGGATCGAGCGGGTGGTGCGGGCTTCGGGTCTCAGACCCTTATCCGTAACCGCCGCTTCCTCCCTCTTATGCGGTGGGACTGCGGGTGGGCTGGCCAATGGCCATGGAGGCCCAGGCCCAGGCGCCTGCTGTGTCCCTCCAGCTGCCTCCTTCTGGCCTGGATTCATTTTTATTTTCTTTTTTCTCTGTTTTATTAACAGTAGTACTAATTGTGCAGTTTTAGACTCTGTTTAGTATTGTTTAGTACCTAGTTTGACTGCTACTTACATTCTAGTCCTATTCTAGATTATATCTGACTAGGGCTTGTGTAATTATTAGTGTGTTTATATTATGTAATGGATTGATAATATAAATAAAGTACTGGATTTCATCTGGGAAGAATGACATGTTCCATGTGTTTACCACATATCTAGTTCTCTTGAACATGTTTTAGCGATCGAGATCATCTTCTCTGGCACGCTAAACTTGCAAAAAAATTAATATTTCTCCCTCATTATATTTGGAATCACAAGGTAATGAGTTGGGATCTACTGCTCATTTGCAGATTATCCCCTCTTACTGTGAGGTATACGCTTTGTCATTCTGGACAAGTGATTACCTCCAACGTGTATTCCTTATATCTGAATTGTAGCATACACAAGGTAATGGCGATGTAGCCTATTACTGTGAGATCTAAGTGATCTCCAAAGTGTTATGTTCACACAATTGAGGTTGAGATTTTTTCAAGTTTACACTTGAGTATCAAATTTTTGCAATCTTATTACAGAACCATGATGGTTTTTAATTTACCACCAAGAGTTTGAGGAGCTTGCCCTCAATCTCCACAATTACCCTACATGGGCTATGGAAATTAAGATCAGTCTTGCGTCCCATGGGATAGCGCGTGCAATACAACCCCCGGAGACTCCTCTCCCGGCTAGGGCCACGCCGCTGACAGAACAGCAGGACTATGCTGCCTTATTCATCATAAGGCACCATATTCATCCAGATCTCAAGTCCGAGTATTTACAAGAGGAATCTCCTAGTACTCTGTTTCTGGCCCTCAAAACAAGGTATGAACAGCAGAAGGCAGTAGTCCTGCCAGAAGCACTCCATGATTGGACTCATCTCCGTCTTCAGGATTTCAAGTCCATTGGTGAGTACAATCATGTTGTTCATAAGATATGAACCAAACCGTGCTTTTTTGAGAAGGAACCTACTGAGGGGGAGAACATAGAGAAAACTTTGTCTACTATGCTCCCTTCAGATAGGATCCTCCAACAACAATACCGTGCTTGTAACTACACTATCTATTCCGAGCTTATTCACATGTTACTTTAGGCTGAAAAGCATGATGAGCTACTCGCTAAGATTGGCTCTCAGTGCCCAGTTGCGGCACAACCTTTACCTGAAGTTCATCTGAATGTTGCAAATATACAAAAGTTTAATAGTACCTCTCGGGGTAAACAATCCAATTTTGAGCATAAGCGAAAGCGCAATGGGAACATGAGATCTAGACACCCAGGCAAGGGAAAAGGCACTTCAAAGCCCAGGTTTGGTAAATCTAAGCTTTGCAGCAAGTGTGGATGCTACACGCATTCTACTGAAAAGTGCACAATGCCCAAGCATCTGGTTATGTTGTACCAGCAATCTCAGGGACGCAAAGCACCTCAAGGGAAAAGGTTTGAAGCCAACTTCAACCTTCATTCGGATAGCGCAAAAGGAGCTTGTGGTTCGCACGATGTTCCTCCTGGACCGAGCAATGCCATGATTCCTTATCTGCCTGAAGATACTGCTAAAACGGAGAACATGTTGATTGAGTACACTGCAAACAACGTGTTTGGCGACTTCGACTAGTCCCTCAATCTCCTAGTGATCTACTTAATTATGTCCATTTGTGATGATTGTAATAAGAACATAAGTTTGTTGTTGTCTTTATATTGTATTGTATCAGCACATTTGATATAATAAAGATTGTATTATATGTATTAACATGAGGTTTTCTTATTGAAAATTCTTTTGTTTTATATAGTTTTCTACGGGGACAATCTGATGGAAGAGGAATTATGCCTTGTGGACAATGGTACCACAAACTCCATACTGAGGGAGATGAAATATTTCCAAACTCTAAAAAAGATGAATGGAGATATTCTAACTATCGCTGGACGCGATACAGTGATTGTTGGTACTGTACGTGCCATATTCACCCTCCCAAGCGGTACACAAATGATGATTGAGGATGCTTTATTGTATCCTGACTCATCACGTACCCTGATCAGTTATCGAGATATCCGTAAGAATGGTTTTCACATTGAAACCCATGAAGACAACAAAGAGGAGTATCTACTCTTTACTAAAGATCGTACATGAGAAAATTCCTTCTCTATCGTCTGGTTTGTACTATATGTACATCAAACCCGTGGAACATGTTGCATACAAAGTAATTTTTCAGAATGTTAACGCATTCCAAACCTGGCATGATTGCCTAGGCCATCCTAGAATAGGGATGATGAGAAAAATTACTAGCAATTCCATTGATCATAATTTGCTTGAGTCAAAAATTCCTCAATCTTCCGATTTTGTGTGCACATCTTGTGCCAAGGAAAGCTAATTTTGAGGCCCTCACACCTCAAAATACAAGCTGAACCACTTCAGTTCCTTGAACGTATTCAAGGAGACATTTGTGGTCCTATTTAGCCATTATCTGGACCTTTCCAGTATTTCATGGTTCTGATTGACGCATCTACATGATGGTCACATGTGTGTCTTCTATCCACACGAAACCATGCATTTGCCAAGATAATGAGGCAAGTCATTAAGTTGCAAGCCCATTATCCTAAAAGTTGAATTAAGTCAATTCGAATGGACAATGCTGCAGAATTCTCCTCACGTGCTTTCAATGATTATTGCATGGCTTTGGGGATTGAAGTTCAGCACTATGTTTCATATGTCCATACACAAAATGGTTTGGCTGAAGCATTGATTAAGAGGATCAAACTCATTGCAAGACCTTTGTTGACGAATTGCAACTTGCCAACCTCTTGTTGGGGTCACGCTATTTTACACGCTGCTGACTTGATACAATTGAGGCCAACTGCATATCACAGTTCTTCCCCTCTGGAATTGGTACGTGGAAATCCTCCAAGCATTTCCCATCTGCGTAAGTTTGGATGTGTTGCATACATCCCGATCTTACCACCACAGCGGACATCTATGGGCCCACACAGGAAGTTGGGGATCTATGTGGGATACAAATCACCGTCGATTATCAAGTACTCCCTCCGTCCCAAAATTCTTGTCTTAGATTTGTCTAGATATGAATGTATCTAATACTAAAACATGACTTGATACATCCGTATCTAGACAAATCTAAGACAAGAATTTTGGGATGGAGGGAGTATCTGGAACCCCTGACTGGGGATCTGTTCACAGCCCGTCACGCTGATTGCATATCTAATGAGGAACATTTTCCGACATTAGGGGGAGATTTCAAGTACCAGAAAGAATGCCCGGTAATTGATTGGAATGCTCATGCCATTTCATCCTTTGATCCACGTACCCATGAGACCGAACTTCAAGTTCGGAAGATCATTAATTTGCAACATCTTGCAAATAATCTGCCAGATTCCTTTACTAATCTGAAAGGTGTTACAAAATCCTTAAATCTGGCCAGAAACGCGCCAGAAAGAGTGAAGGTACCAATAAAAACCACTCAACTCCCTATTCCTAAAAAAGAGGGGGAGTAGTACGGCCTCTGACCTGGAGCATGCTTCTAGCAAGCATCAAAGGAAATCGAGGAGAAAAACCTCGGAGTCAGTAAATGCAGGTCAACTTGACGTTGACAAACACCTGATGAGTAGTATACACCCAGTGGAAGGGAAACCTCTACAACCCAGTTCCAGTGTGCATAAACTGACTGGGATATCGGAACACCCAGACTCGATCGTATTGGGAAATCACGAAGAGTCACTAGGGGTGCAGGAAATTTCCATCAACTATGTTGATTCTGGAGAATCATTTGACCGTAAGACTACGACTGTCGACATATATTTTGCTGAAAAGATTGCAGATACTCTTCTCACTGATCATGATCCAAGGTCTATCATTGAGTGCCAAAAGCGCTCCGACTAGCCTAAATGGAAGGATGCAATCCAAGCAGAAATTGCCTCGCGTAACAAAAGAAAGGTATTCACTGAAGCAATACCTACACCTCCCAGTGTTTTCCCTGTGGGGTTCAAATGGATTTTTCTCCGGAAACGGAATGAGAACAATGAGGTGGTGAGATATAAAGCAAGGCTTGTAGCACAAGGTTTCACGCAGAAACTCGGCATTGATTTCACTGAAACATATTCTCCAGTAATGAGTGCAACCACTTTCCGATATCTTATATCCTTGGCAGTGCAAAATCGTCTATCTATGCAGTTGATGGACGTCGTGACCACATATCTTTACGGGTCACTAGATTCGGACATATATATGAAGGTTCCTGGTGGAATTTCTGTCCCGAATAAAAATGCAAAACACAACATGTACTGTGTAAAGCTGAATAAGTCATTATATGGCTTAAGGCAGTCGGGGCGGATGCGGTACAACCGACTGAGTGAGTTCCTTCTTCAGAAAGGTTACTCCAATAGTGCTGATTGCCCATGTGTTTTCATCAAGAAGTCCTCGACAGGATTTTGCATCATCTCTGTGTATGTTGATGATCTCAACATCATCGGCAGCACACTGGACATCGATGAAGCACGCAATCACCTAAAGATGGAATTTGAGATGAAGGATTTGGGTAAAACCAAATTTTGCTTAGGGTATTCAACTTGAGCACCTTCCCTCAGGAATCATGGTACACCCATTTGCCTATATCTAGAAAATATTGGAGAAATTCAATATGGACAAATCCTATCCATCTAAAACTCCCATGGTGGTTCGATCTCTAGACGTAGAGAAAGATCCGCTCAGACCAAGGGATGATGGAGAAGAGGTGTTGGGACCTGAAGTTACATACCTTAGTGCCGTTGGAGCGCTTATGTATCTTGCAAATTGCACAAGACCTGATATTGCATTTGCAGTGAATCTACTTTCTAGACATAGCGCACCTCCCATCAAACGTCATTGGTCTGGAGTGAAGAATATCTTCCAATATCTCCAAGGCACAAAGGATCTTGGTCTATTTTCCAGTTCTAGAAAAATCGGGACTCTGATATGATTGGATATGCATATGCCGATTATTTGTCTGATCCCCATAATGTCAGATCTCAGACCGGCTTCGTGTTCTGACATGGTGGCACTGCTATATCATGGAAGTCTTCGAAACAGACTCTGGTGGCAACATCTACCAATCATTCTGAAATAATTTCATTATTTGAAGTAACATGTGAATGTGTATGGCTTCGTAGAATGGTAAACCACAAACAATAGTCATGTGGAATTGGTTGCCTGCGTTGCGCAGATGCAAACATGATACATCAAGAGTAATATCACCAAGCATATTTCTCCTAAATGATTTTTTCCTCATAATCTTCAGAAAAGCAGGGGAAATAAGCATTCTGCAAGTCAAATCATGCGACAACCTTGCTGATTTATTTACCAAGTCTCTACCAAATTCTACATTCCAGAAATGTGTTCATGGAATTGGTATACGAAGACTTAGGGACTTGCAATTGTCAGGGGGAGTCTCTTCTTGAGATATCCTTATTTTAATGACATCACATTATACTCATTATATTATCTTTCTTTGTGAGTATATGTTTCAGTGTGACGCCCGGATAATTAAGCTACAGTAACCACTCACTAATCATGCCATGTCATCACAATTATTTTTCTAAACCTCCCAATGTTCCAAACCGGATTCAAATTCAATTTAAAATAGTGTCAAATTAATATTTATTCAAACAACAACAAAATGTTCATTGGTTTCCAAATGTTCACTAACTAATTTTCATGAGTAAAACAACATCATTTGGGATATTTAAATGACCCTAAAATATTCAAAACAGAACCAACATCATTTAAATCAACCATTTAAAGATAAACAAATATTTAAACTATTCGAAAATATTTGAAACTTGTTGCGCTAGGTCATTACATAGTCTAGTATTTATATACTAAATTTTGGGTTCAAGTAAATTCATTTACTAGCTCAATTACATGCAAAACATGGGCAAAGAAATGAAAACAGGAAATGTTGAATAAAAGAGAACCCCCCACTACCCTTGGGCCTCGGCCAACTGGCCGACCCGGCTGGCCACCGTAACCACCCCCTGGGCCAACCAAGCCGCTGGCCCACCTCTCCTCTCCTTATCCCTCCCGGACCCCGTGACCTAAACCGAGCGACCCCCACTCCCCCACGACCCCCACTCTCTCCCTCGTCTCTTCCCCCCCCCACTCGACTGGAACTGGATCGGGGAGGAGCCCGATTCCACGCCGCCGCACCCGCCTCCACCGGA
>NC_041388.1:429223944-429257065 GCF_002162155.2 Triticum dicoccoides
CCCCACGCTGCTGCGCAAGCTCGCGCCAGCCGCCTCCCCTCCCATTGGCCATCGCGCCCATCCCCAGCGCCGCCCGACTCTGTCAACATCGTCGCCTCCCCGATTGCGTCGCCGGACTGCCCCGTCCCGCCTCTCCATCGTCGGTCGTCGCCTCGTCCTCGCCCCGCCGTCGTTGGACCACCCCATGCCGCCTCGAGCCCACTGCCCCCTCCCTACAGCTGCGCGGTGAGCTGCCGCGCCAGTCGCGCCGTCCCTCTCCCCCTCCTCTGCTCCCGGCCGCGCCCGAGTGCGCTCGGCCATGCTCACCGCCGCATCCGCTGGGCGCCTCGTCCACGCCGCGGCCTCGGGCCCGCGACCCCGGACCCGCACGTGCCCCAGCCTACGCCCGACGCCCGCACCTGCCACCCGCGCCGTCTACCACCACCGCTGCCCCGTTGCTGCGCTATCGCTCTGCTGCTCGCCAGCGACGCTGCTGCTGCTCTGCTGCCGTCCTGTGCGGCCCTGCCCCGACAGCCATCCGCATGGCTCCTCTCCAGCGCCGCCTCGCCGCCTCTCCTTGCCGCTCGTCGTCCGACCCGCGCGCCGCTGCCAGCCTCTGCCGCCCCTGCTCTCTCGCCGGCCACGCTGGTCGTGCCCGCCGCCGGCGCCTCTATGCGCGTGCAGCCGCGGCTGGCCCGGGCCAGTGCACGTTCGGGTGCACCCGCGCCCGCCCCGTTAGCCCGCTATGGCCCTTGGCCCATTGACAGATGGGGCCCACGCCTCCCTGAACGTTTAATACAAAAAATAATTAATTAAAAATAATAAATAAATAAATAATAATTAAATTGATTGATTAATTAACTTAATTAATCATGTTAATTAAGCCTAATTAATTAACCTAATCACTATAATTAAATTAACTAATCTTGTTTAGTTAACTAAGTCAATGACCAGTGGGACCCACACGTTAGCGACCCAGTCAACACCCCTGTTGACTGCCGACATCATGCTGACGTCAGCATGCACTGTTCTGGATAATGTTGAATTAAATTAATGAAATAAATGCTAAAATTAATTTAAATCTTTAAAATCAAAATAAAATAAACCGTAGCTCGAATAGAAAAACTTTGTACATGAAAGTTGCTCAGAACGACGAGACGAATCCGGATACACAGCCCATTCGTCCGCCACGCATCCCTAACATAGCGAACACGCAACTTTCCCTCTCCGATTCATCTGTCCGAAAACGCGGAAGACCGGGGATATTTTCCTGGATGTTTCCCCCCCTTCACCGGTATCACCTCATACCGCGTTAGGTCACCCCTAGCACCGCGCATTGCCATGTTATGCTTTGTGTTGCTTTGTTTGCTCTGTTATTTGTTGTGTTCCCCCTCCGTTACTTCCTTTCGGTAGACCCCGAGACCACTGCCGGTACCCCCGATCGACTACGGTGTTGACGACCCCTCCTTGCCAGAGCAACCAGGCAAGCCCCCCCTTCGATCACCAGATATCGCCTACTCTTCTCTCTACTTCTTGCATTAGAGTAGTGTAGCATGTTACTGCTTTCCGTTAATCCTATCCTGATGCATAGCCTATCCTTGCTACTACTGTTGTTACCTTTACCTGCAATCCTAATGCTTAGTATAGGATTCTAGTTTATCATCAGTGACCCTACATTCTTGTCTGCCTGCCATGCTATACTATCGGGCCATGATCACTCGGGAGGTGATCACGGGTATATACTATATACTTTATACATACTATACAGGTGGTGACTAAAGTCGGGTCGGCTCATTGAGTACCTGCAAGTGATTCTGATGTGGGGGCTGAAGGGGCAGGTGGCTCCATCCCGGTAGAGGTGGGCCTGGGTTCCCGACGGCCTCCGACTGTTACTTTGTGGCGAAGCGACAGGGCGGGTTGAGACCACCTAGGAGAGAGGTGGGCCTGACCCTGGTCAGCGTTCGCGGTTACTTCAAAATAACACGCTTAACAAGATCTTGGTATTTGATCTGAGTCTGGCTACTGGCCTATACGCACTAACCAACTACGCGGGGATAGTTATGGGCACTCGACGTCGTGGTATCAGCCGAATCCTTCGTGACGTCAGCGACTGAGCGGCGTGCGCCAGGTTGGACTGGAACGCCTGCTCTTGTATAAGGGAGGCTAGGTCTGCTCGCCGGTGATGTCTACTACACAACCTTCTTCTTGTAGACGTTGTTGGGCCTCCAAGTGCAGAGGTTTGTAGGACAGTAGCAAATTTCCCTCAAGTGGATGACCTAAGGTTTCTCAATCCGTAGGAGGCGTAGGATGAAGATGGTCTCTCTCGAGCAACCCTGCAACCAAATAACAAAGAGTCTCTTGTGTCCCCAACACACCCAATACAATGGTAAATTGTATAGGTGCACTAGTTCGGCGAAGAGATGGTGATACAAGTGCAATATGGATGGTAGATAAAGGTTTTTGTAATCTGAAATAATAAAAACAGCAAGGTAACAAATGATAAAAGTGAGCGTAAACGGTATTGCAATGTGTGGAAACAAGGCCTAGGGTTCATACTTTCGCTAGTGTAAGTTCCCTCAACAATACTAACATAACTGGATCACATAACTATCCCTCAACATGCAACAAAGAGTCACTCGAAAGTCACTAATAGCAGAGAACAAACGAAGAGATTATGGTAGGGTACGAAACCACCTCAAAGTTATTCTTTCCAATCAATCCGTTGGGCTATTCCTATAAGTGTCACAAATAGCCCTAGAGTTCGTACTAGAATAACACCTTAAGACACAAATCAACCAAAACCCTAATGTCACCTAGATACTCCAATGTCACCTCAAGTATCCGTGGGTATGATTATACGATATGCATCACACAATCTCAGATTCATCTATTCAACCAACACAAAGGACCTCAAAGAGTACCCCAAAGTTCCTATCGGAGAATCACGACGAAAACGTGTGCCAACCCCTATGCATAGGTTCCTAATGTCATGAAACCCGCAAGTTGATCACCAAAATATACATCAAGTGGATCAATAGAATACCCCATTGTCACCACGGGTATCCCATGCAAGACATACATCAAGTGTTCTCAAATCTTTAAAGACTCAATCCTATAAGATTACTTCAAAGGGGAAACTCAATTCATTACAAGAGAGAAGAGGGGGAGGAGAAACATAGGATCCAACTATAATAGCAAAGCTCGTGATACATCAAGAACACGAGATAGAGAGAGAGAGATCAAACACATAGCTACTAGTACATACCCTCATCCCTGAGGGAGAACTACTCCCTCCTCGTCATGGAGAGCACCGGGATGATGAAGATGGCCACCGGTGAGGGATCCCCCCCTCCGGCAGGGTGCCGGAACAGGGTCCCGATTGACTTTTGGTGGCTACGGGGGCTTCTGGCGGCGGAACTCCCGATCTAATCTCTGTTCTGGAAGTTTTAGGTTACGTAGGTATATATGGGTGAAAGAAGTACGTCGGTGGACCGAAGGGGGGGCCACGAGGCAGGGGGCGCGCCCCAGGGGGGTGGGCGCGCCCCTACCCTCATGAGTTCCTCCTTCATCTTCTGACGTAGGGTCCAAGTCTATCCGGTAGGTTTCCTTCCAAAAATAACTTCTCCAGTTGATTTCGTTCCGTTTTGACTCCGTTTGATATTCCTTTTCTTCGAAACAGTGAAATAGGCAAAAACAACAAATCTGGGTTGGGCCTCCGGTTAATAGGTTAGTCCCAAAAATAATATAAAAGTGGATATTAAAGCCCAATATTGCCCAAAACAGTAGATAATATAGCATGGAGCAATCAAAAATTATAGATACGTTGGAGACCTATCAAGCATCCCCAAGCTTAATTCCTGCTCGTCCTCGAGTAGGTAAATGATAAAAAGATAATTTTTGATGTGGAATGATAGTTGGCATAATTTCAATGTAATTCTTCTTACTTGTGATATGAATATTCAGATCCGAAAGATTCAAGACAAAAGTTCATATTGACATAAAAATAATAATACTTCAAGCATACTAATAAAGCAATTATGTCTTCTCAAAATATCATGGCCAAAGAAAGCTATCCCTACAAAATCATATAGTCTGGCTATGCTCTATCTTCACCACACAAAGTATTTAAATCATGCACAACCCCGATGACAAGCCAAGCAATTGTTTCATACTTTTGATGTTCTCAAACTTTTTCAATCTTCACGCAATACATGAGCGTGAGCCATGTACATAGCACTATAGGTGGAATAGAATGGTGGTTATGGAGAAGACAAAAAGGAGAAGATAGTCTCACATCAACTAGGCGTATCAATGGGCTATGGAGATTCCCATCAATAGATATCAATGTGAGTGACTAGGGATTGCCATGCAACGGTTGCACTAGAGCTATAAGTATATGAAAGCTCAAAAAGAAACTAAGTGGGTGTGCATCCAACTTGCTTGCTCATGAAGACCTAGGGCAATTTGAGGAAGCCCATCATTGGAATATACAAGCCAAGTTCTATAATGAAAGATTCCCACTAGTATATTAAAGTGACAACATAGGAGACTCTCTATCATGAAGATCATGGTGCTACTTTGAAGCACAAGTGTGGTAAAAGGATAGTAGCATTGCCCCTTCTCTCTTTTTATCTCATATTTTTATTTTTTTATTTGGGCCTTTTCTCTTTTTTTTATGGCCTCTTTTTTATATTTTTTATTTGGGCTTCTTTGGCCTCTTTTATTTATTTATTTTCGTCCGGAGTCTCATCCCAACTTGTGGGGGAATCATAGTCTCCATCATCCTTTCCTCACTGAGACAATGCTCTAATAATGATGATCATCACACTTTTATTTACTTACAACTCATGAATTACAACTTGATTCTTAGAACAAAATATGACTCTATATGAATGCCTCCGGTGGTGTACCGGGATGTGCAATGACTCATGAGTGACATGTATGAAAGAATTATGAACGGCGGCTTTGCCACAAAACGATGTCAACTACATGATCATGCAAAGCAATATGACAATGATGAAGCATGTCATAATAACGGAACGGTGGAAAGTTGAATGGCAATATATCTCGGAATGGCTATGGAAATTCCATAATAGGTAGGTATGGTGGCTGTTTTGAGGAAGGTATATGGTGGGTTTATGGTACCGGCGGAAGGTGTGCAGTACTAGAGAGGCTAGCAAAGGTGGAAGGGTGAGAGTGTGTATAATCCATGGACTCAACATTAGTCATAAAGAACTCACATACTTATTGCAAAAATCTATTAGTTATCGAAACAAAGTACTACGCGCATGCTCCTAGGGGGATAGATTGGTAGGAAAAGACCATCGCTCGTCCCCGACCGCCACTCATAAGGAAGGCAATCAATAAATAAATCATGCTCCGACTTCATCACATAATGGTTCACCATACGTGCATGCTACGGGAATCACAAACCTCAACACAAGTATTTCTCAAATTCATAACCACTCAACTAGCATGACTCTAATATTACCATCCTCATATCTCAAAACAATCATCAAGTATCAAACTTCTCTTAGTATTCAACACACTCATAAGAGAATTTTATTATTCTTGAATACCTAACATATTAGGATTTTAAGCAAATTACCATGCTATTTAAGATTCTCAAAATAATCTAAGTGAAGCATGAGAGTTCATCTATTTCTTCAAAATAAAACTACCACCATGCTCTAAAAGGTATAAGTGAAGCACTAGAGCAAATGACAAACTACTCTGAAAGATATAAGTGAAGATCAATGAGTAGTCGAATAATTATGAAACTATGTGAAGACTCTCTAACATTAAATAATTTCAGATATTGGTATTTTATTCAAACAGCAAGCAAAGCAAAAGAAAATGACATTCTAAGAATAGCAAACATCATGTGAAGAAGCAAAAACTTAGGATCAACCGATACTAACCGATAGTTGTTGAAGAAGAAAGGTGGGATGCCAACCGGGGCATCCCCAAGCTTAGATGCTTGAGACTTCTTGAAATATTATCTTGGGGTGCCTTGGGAATCCCCAAGCTTGAGCTTTTGTGTCTCCTTAATTCATCTCATATCACGGTCTCCCTAAATCTCAAAAGCTTCATCCACACAAAACTCAACAAGGACTCGTGAGATAAGTTAGTATAAACCATTGCAAAAACCTTATCATACTCTACTGTAGCAAATCACTAAAATTATTATTCAACATTGCATACTAAAGGCCTCTGCATATTTAATAGTCCTATCCTCAAATAGAATCATTAAAGAAGCAAACATATGCAAACAATGCAAACATAACAGCAATCTGCCTAAACAGGATAGTCTGTAAAGAATGCTGCAACATCCATACTTCCCTAGCTCCAAAAATTATGAAAGAAAATTACCACTGTAGTAAATTTATCAGATATTAATATGCAAAATGTTTCAACAATTTATCACATTCGGACTTTTCTAGGGAATTATTGCAACAGCGGTAAACTTTCTGTTTTCAAACAGCAACATGTAGACTTCTAAAATAGGCATAGTAAAGACTATCAATGCCACTTTTATTGAAATAAAAGATGCAAAACATTGTTCTAAATAACAGCAAGCAAATCCTAACAAAATAAATTGACGCTCCAAGCAAAACACATATCATGTGGTGAATAAAAATATAGCCCCAAGTAAAGTTACCGATGAACGAAGACGAAAGAGGGGATGCCTTCCGGGGCATCCCCAAGCTTAGGCTCTTGGCTATCCTTGAATATTACCTTGGGTGCCTTGGGCATCCCCAAGCTTGGGCTCTTGCCACTCCTTATTTCATAGTCCATCGAATCCTCACCCAAAACTTGAAAACTTCACAACACAAAACTTAATAGAAAACTCGTAAGCTCCGTTAGTATAAAATAAATCACCACTTCAAGGTACTGTAATGAACTCATTATTTATTTATATTGGTGTTAACCCTACTGTATTCCAACTTCTCTATGGTTAATAAACTATTCTACTAGCCTTAGATTCATCAAAATAAGCAAACAACACACGAAAAACAGAATCTGTCAAAAACAGAACAGTCTGTAGTAATATGGATCAAACCTATACTTCTGGAACTCATAAAATTATAAAATAAACTTCTGGACCTGAGGAATTTATCTATTAATCATCTGCAAAAAGATTTAACTAAATATCACTCTCCAAATAAAAATGGCAGCAGTTCTCATGAGCGCTAAAGTTTCTGTTTTTTACAGCATGATCAACAAGACTTTCCCCAAGTCTTCCCAAAGGTTCTACTTGGCACAAACACTAACTAAAAGCATAAAACCACATCTAAACATAGGATAGATGAATTATTTATTACTAAACAGGAACAAAAAGCAAGGAATAAAAATAAAATTGGGTTGCCTCCCAACAAGCGCTATCGTTTAACGCCCCTAGCTAGGCATGATGATTTCAATGATGCTCACATAAAAGATAAGAATTGTAACGTAAAGAGAGCATCGTGAAGAATATGACTAGAACCCACTTCCTATGCATAGGGATTTTGTGAGAAAACAACTTGTGGGAACAAGAATCAACTTGCATTGGAAGGTAAAACAAGCATAACTTCAAAACTTTAAGCACATAGAGAGGAAACTTGATATTATTGCAATTCCTACAAGCGTATGTTCCTCCCTCATAATAATTTTCAGTACCATCATAAATGAATTCAACAATATAACTGTCACATAAAGCATTATTTTCATGATCTACAAGCATAGAAAATTTACTACTCTCCACATAAGCAAAATTCTTCTCATGAATAGTAGTGGGAGCAAACTCAACAAAATAACTATCATGTGATTGAAAATTAAGATCAAGATGACAAGCTTCATGGTTATCATTATTCTTTAAAGCATACGTGTCATCACAATAATCATCATAGATAGGAGGCATGCTGAGGGAGTCCTGGGTTAGGGGGTGTCCGGATGGCCGGACTATACCTTCAGCCGAACTCCTGGACTATGAAGATACAAGATTGAAGACTTCGTCCCGTGTCCGGAAGGGACTTTCCTTGGCATGGAAGGCAAGCTTGGCGATACGGATATGCAGATCTCCTACCATTGTAACCGACTCTATGTAACCCTAACCCTATCCGGTGTCTATATAAACCGGGGGGTTTTAGTCCGTAGGACATCATATTCATACACAACAATCATACCATAGGCTAGCTTTTAGGGTTTAGCCTCTCTGATCTCGTGGTAGATCTACTCTTGTACTACCCACATCATCAATATTAATCAAGCAGGACGTAGGGTTTTACCTCCATTGAGAGGGCCCGAACCTGGGTAAAACTTCATGTCCCTTGCCTCCTGTTACCATCCGGCCTAGACGCACAGTTCGGGACCCCCTACCCGAGATCCGCCGGTTTTGACACCGACATTGGTGCTTTCATTGAGAGTTCCTCTGTGTCGTCGCCATCAGGAAGGATGCCTTGCCCCGTCTTTAAAGACGGCACCGTTGCTAAGGGAGCTTTGGCTGTCGGTCAAACCCTCCGGCTAGGTGGTTTTCTTATGACCGCCTGTTCGGCCTCTGCGCCGACGATGACCTCTCGAGCCATCGAAAACAATCTTCATGTCAGCTCGGAACTCACCGAGCAGTTAGATCCAATGGAACTCTCCTCCATAAACGAGCTCTTGGATCGCTTCGCCGCCCTGGGAGTCGCCACGGATTACGACCAGATTGGGCCTAAACCCGATCTGAGAGAGATTAACTCTCCCCAAGTCACCCATCACGTTGCCGTGTTAGAGGGACAGTGCGATGACCCTTCATCTATCTTAAGGCCTCGCTACGTCCGGATTCCCGATCCCTCCAAGCCGGATACCCGCGGAGGGGAGGATATCACTCAAGACCTGAACTTATAATCAGGCGACGGACTGGACTCATTGGACAACATCCAGAAATCCAAATTTTCGAGTTCAGAAATTCCTCGGCCTCTGAGCCTCAGATGGGGTGAGGCTTCGGATTTAATTCCACCCACCCACCCAAACATTAGTGATCTATCCCAAATTAGGCAAGAGCCCGAAGAAACAGTACATCACTACTGGGCCAGATTCCTCCTGGTTATGAACAGGATAAGGGACTGCCACGAGGAAGACGCGATTTCGTTCTTCTACAATAATTGCACGGACAAGGGAATCCTCAACGCCATAAGTCGCTGTGATATTACACGCTTCGCTGACTTGGCGTCCATAGTACGAAAGTACTGTGCGATGGAAAGCGCCTGGAAAACCGAAATAAAATTTTGGGACAATCCAGACCTGAATGCAAACCCAGTCTGAAATAAAAGGGTGCATCATCGCCAGGCACCCGGGTCAAACACCAAAAAGCAAAAACCCTCTACAGGGCAGGGAACCGTATTGGAAGGATGGCTTAATGGACCCTCTAAAATTCACAGTGCAGAGGACGCCACACCAACTCACAGCCTTAGAGCATGTTGGATACTCCGGCAGGTGGCCAAAATTGGCGAAGATCTCCTAATACCGGAGGCCACAGAAAGCCACCCCAGAGACACCAATACGGTATTAACAGTCTTCGAGACTTTCGCATCAAATAACATGCGAAAAAGGACACTCCGCAGCCTTGCCGAAATCTACCAAGTGGCAACAATAAACCCATGGAGTGACATGGCTATTACCTTTAACGCCAGTGATGAACCTAAATTCCGAACAGCCCGAGTACCAGCTGCATTGGTCCTCACTCCAATAGTGGACGGCTTTCGTCTTACCAAGGTACTCATGGACGACGGCAGCGGATTGAACCTCATTTACGAGGAAACCCTTCAAAAAATGGAAATAGACTGGAACCGCATTGAGCGAAGCAGGACAACCTTTAGAGGAATAATACCCAGTCGGGAAGCGCACTGTACTAGAAAAATCACACTAGATGTGGTGTTCGGCACGCCGGATAATTACAGGTCCGAAGAGGTCACGCTCCATGTGGCTCCGTTCAGCAGCGGTTATCACGCTCTGCTAGGATGGGAAGCGTTTACAATCTTCCAAGCAATACCCCATTACGGGTACATGAAGCTCAAGATGCTCAGGCCCAACGGGATCATCACTCTCGCTAGTGATCCGGACATAGCACTCCTCGCCGAAAACAAGACAGCCGCACTGGCCCTTGAGGCACTATCGAAGCACTAGCGGCTGAGGAACTGACTGCGCTGCGCTCCATGGTAAATAGAGACGACGTGGTACTCGACAAAAGATCCAAGTCCACCTCCTTTAAACCAGCGGACGAAATAGTCAAATTCCAGGTCCATCCAGCGGACCCCAATAAAATAGCTTCCATCGGGGCACATTTAAACCCTGATGTAGATGCCACACTGCGAGAGTTCCTACGAGAGAACTGGGACATTTTTGCCTGGCACCCTTCAGACATGCCAGGAATCCCACGCAGGCTGGCCGAGCACAGCTTAAACATCCTAAAAGAATTTAAACCTGTCAAGTAAGCTCTTCGGCGTTTTTCCGAACCTAAGAGAAAAGCCATGGGAGAGGAGCTAGCAAAGCTATTGGAGGCTGGATTCATCAGAGATATAAAACATCCAGACTGGCTAGCAAACCTGGTGATGGTACCAAAGAAGGACAAATCCTGGCGCCTGTGCGTTGATTTTAAAGACCTTAACAAGGCTTGCCCAAAGGATCCCTTCCCCCTCCCCCGCATCGATCAAATTATCGACGCTACCGCAGGACACGACTCGTTGTGTTTCCTCTACGCATATTCCGGCTACCATCAAATCAAGATGGCAGAATCAGACCAAGCCGCAACGGCATTTATCACACCATACGGCCCATTCTGCTTCAACACAATGCCCTTCGGGCTCAAAAATGCCGGCGCAACATATCAGCGCATGATTCAGACATGTCTGGCAAACCAGATCGGCAAAACAGTGGAGGCATATGAAGATGATGTGGTCGTCAAAACAAGACATGTCGAATCTTTAGTAGACGACTTGAGGCTCACATTCGATAACCTCCAAGCATACGACATCAAGCTCAACCCAGAAAAATGCATTTTTGGCGTCCCAGCTGGAAAGCTCTTGGGCTTCATTGTATCCGGTAGAGGAATTGAAGCAAATCCAGCCAAGATCCGAGCTCTGTCACAATTGGATATCCCAAAGGACCTCAAACAAATACAAAAGTTAACCAGATGCGTGGCGGCTCTAAGCCGCTTTATCTCCCGCTTGGGAGAAAAGGCCCTACCCCTTTACCGCCTCCTTCGGCGCACCGAACACTTCGAATGGACGGACGCAGCCACGGCCGGACTCAACGAAATAAAAGCCATACTGGCAACAAACCCAGTCCTGGCCGTGCCAAACATTGGCGAACCAATGCTACTATACATTGCAGCAACACATCAGGTTGTAAGCGCAGTGCTCGTCGTCGAACGAGAAGTGGACGGACACAAATTCCCCCTTCAAAAGCCAGTCTATTATGTGTCCACTATCCTCATTCCCTACAAATCATGGTACCCGCATTATCAAAAGATTGCGTACGCGGTATTCATGGCATCCCGGAAGCTACGACACTACTTTCAAGAGTATTCAATAACAGTAGCCTCGGAAGTACCACTTAACGATATTATAAACAACCGTGACACAATGGGCCGGATTGCAAAATGGGCCGTTGAGCTCCTCCCATTCGACATAACTTATAAGCCACGGCGAGTCATCAAGTCGCAAGTCTTGGCCGACTTTATCGCTGAATGGACGGAGGCCGAACTCCCTAAAGAGTACGGCACATATTCAAATTGGATCATGCATTTCGACGGCTCCAAGATGTTGGCCGGACTGGGGGCTGGCGTCGTTTTGACGTCCCCCACAGGAGACGCAGTTCAATACGTACTCCAGATTATGTACACGGACTCTAACAATGCAGCCAAATATGAGGCCCTTTTACATGGTCTCCAGATGGCAGTATCCATGGGCATTCAACGCCTAGAGGTGCGCGGGGACTCGAACCTCGCAATATCCCAAATAAATGGAGACTTCGATGCCAAGGATCCAAAAATGGCAGCTTACCGCAACGTCGTCCTAAAAATGTCAGCTCGGTTCGAAGGGCTTGAATTCCACCATGTAGCCCGAGAAAATAATCAGGCGGCAGATGTCCTGGCACACATCGGCGCAAAACGCGATGCAGTCCCCCCAACATCTTCTTGGAAAGGTTGTTCAAGCCATCCGTAGTATGGGAAGGGGAGCCAAACAATAACAACCCGGACCCAATCGCACTGCCCGACATCGAACATTCCGACACAATCGGAGGCTCTGCCAATGAAATAATACCTTCAGCCCACGTAATAATTGCTGTTATCGCCCCGTGGACGGAACCATTCCTCGCCTACCTTACTAGGCAGGAACTCCTCAAGGACCAAAATGAGGCACGCTGCATAGTACGGTGATCCAAAGCCTACAGAGTCCACGAGGGAGAGCTTTATAAGAAAAGCACTGCCGGAGTCCTTCAAAGGTGCATCTCCGAAGAGGAGGGGCGGAACCTCCTGGCTGAAATTCATGCCGGACTCGGAGTTCATCATGCTGCAGCTCGGTCCCTTGTAAGCAAGGCCTTCCGTACAGGCTTTTATTAGCCGACGGCCCGGGCAGACGCTCAGGACTTAGTCCAACAATGCACCGGTTGCCAGCTCTTTGCAAACCAAAGACATATGCCACCCACCGCCCTCCAAACTATCCCCATTACTTGGCCCTTTGCGGTCTGGGGGCTTGACATGGTTGGACCCCTTAAAGGCGGAACCCACAAGCAAAAATACTTACTGGTCATGGTGGATAAGTTCACCAAATGGATAGAAGCCAAGCCTGTTAAGACGGTCGAATCCGGACCGGTGATAGACTTTATATCCAGGGTTGTACTTCGTTATGGTGTCCCCACAGCATCATCACTGATAACGGCACGAACTTCACGGCCGACGAGGTAAAACTCTGGTGCAAAAACATGGGAATCAAGCTCGATTACGCTTCCGTCTATCACCCACAAACTAACGGCCAGGTCGAACATGCAAATGGTCTTATCATGAGCGGCATCAAACCCAGATTAGTGCGGTCCCTCAAGGAATCTAACACACACTGGGTAGAGGAGCTTGACTCCGTACTCTGGGGGCTGCGGACCATGCCGAATCGTACCACCAAATACACACCATTCTTTATGGTGTACGGCGCAGAGGCAGTTTTGCCTTGCGACATAATTCATGACTCACCTCGAGTGCGCACGTACGAAGAAAGAGAAGTCGAGCTCGATCGGCAGGACAGCTTGGACACATTGGAGGAGGAGTGTGACGTGGCAAAAGCCCGTTCCGCATTCTATCAACAGCAGGCTCGAAGATACCAAAGCAGAGAAGTACGGGCCAAAAATTACAACATTGGCGAATTAGTTCTACGACTACCGGACAAGAAAAAGGACAAACTCAAGCCCAAGTGGGAAGGTCCCTTCATAATTGACCAAGTCCTGGCTGGTGGAGCGTACCACTTGCGGGATGCATCAGATAACCGACTCGAGCCGAACCCATGGTACGCAGCCCGTCTCCGAAGATTCTATGCCTAGCGCCTGACTCTGTGTTCGTCTCCTTCCTCTGTCCATTTTTATATAGTTTCTATCTTACATTTCTCTTCTCTCTCTCTCTCTCTCTCTCTCTTATAGCCTTTAAAGGCTCATAAAGTGACGCGCTATCCGCGCTCATTAAACCTGGGGGCTTCTTTAAATAGAAGCTTATTCATATGGTCTTCATGCCCAACACATGTGTCACACTTCCGCATGTACCTTTTATTCACCATTGTATGCATCGATATGACTTAAGTTTTGGCCAAGCTGGGTTGCCTGGCTCCTGTGCTTACCCCTATGTTCCCGATTGTTCGGCTAGGTGGTAAAGGGAGCACCTCTGCGATTGTTACTGCCGGGTCAGCCGGACGTGTACCTCAGACTGGGTGAAGCCAAAAGCTAGCATTCTTAAGGGAATATTCGGTCGGTGAACTAAAGATGATCCTTTTTCATTTTTATCTATACACCCCCAGATGTTTTTCCTGTGTTTCTTTTCGCAGAATGGACATGCACCTTAGGGCATGCCTCCCAGGGAAAGGAACCCCTAACGGAACTATTCTCCCTGGAAGATGTTTCTTACTAACCATGTAATATAACATAACTAGTCGGGCACTTGTCTGTTCACGCACTAATGACCCCTACGCCTGGTCTCCATGCATTCCCCGGTTCCTATATAGCCGCATGGGAATTCGGACACACTCCGGACCGTCAGGTCCGGAGGCTGAAGCGAAAAGGTCGGCCACGACAAATGATCTACAATCCGACTAGAAGGCATTATAAATGTCAATTAAATTACATAGTCATTTTGACTGATTGTATTCCTCTTCAATACCATCTAACAGGCTGTCTAATTTATAGTCCTGCTGGGAATACTTCGCGGCCAACTCTACTTGGCCATATACTAAGCTTACAGGGATCTCCTTCCCATCAGGCCCTACAGGACCGACCTCGGCCATGTGGTTGGGGTCAGCCTTTGCGTACCGCGTCTTCACCATGGCCCAGGCCTCCCTAGCGCCTTGACGGCAGGCCGATATCTTCCACAAACGGAAGCGCCGCCGTGCTCCCTTTAGCTTCTCCGCGAGCTCTCCAAGACCTTCGGGCATGGAGACGGATGGCCACAGGGCCTGGGCGATGCCTTGCATCGCCTGCCGAACTCGATCGAGCAGTTGCAAGAGCTCGGGAAGAAGGTCACCCATAGAACCGGGCATCTCCTCTGCAGGACGACCTGTTAGCACACCTACAGACATCGCTCTGTTAGTCGACTTCCCCGCCGAACTTTCTTTCAAAGGTTCGTTCAAGCACTTACTAAATATGTCGCGCCGAAGCCGCTGATTCTCCTTCACGGAGTCCGACAGCTGGGCACGAACATCTTTCAGCTTGACGCACAGCTTGGTGTTGGCATCTTGGAGATCGTTCTTCTCCCGCCTCACCTTTGTCAGCACCTTCTCACCAGCCTTTAGCTGGTGTAGGAGGTGTTGCCTTTCCGGATTCAATCCGGCGCCATCTGCAATTTCATTTGTCAGATTCGCACCCATGCCGTGCTTCGCAAAATACTTATCTTTCGAAGTGTATATTACCAGAGGGGGTCTCCTTGGGCTCCCCTGCCGCGGCTAGTGCGGCCTCAAGTTGGGCTTTGCACTCTTCCAGCTCCTTGGACAGTAGGGAATTCTTTTCTGTAAGAACCCGCATAACAAATGATCCTTAAATCAGTTATTCTAACTGTTTCAAGTCTCGGGGGCTACTGGTATCTATATATAATTACCAAAATTTTCTTACCCGTATGTCTTTTACATATTGCTTCGTGGCTCTGGCTAGACCATTTTGAGCGGCACGGAGGTACGCATCTCCCGATTTGAAGGCATCTAACGCCTCTTGGGAGAAACAAGCGTCGCGAAGAATTGTTCGGCGACGTCTGTGGTTCATGGCACTCTCCACCTCAGAGTTGGTGGCAGACAACCTGTCCACATCCTCCGTCGGAGGAGCTCCCGGTGCGCGCCTTGTGTTCGCCTCCACCTCCGGACCAGGATTTGGAGCCTGGCTGGTGGAGGCGTGATTGGCAGCCTATCCGAATCTAGTCCGACGAGGTCTCTTTGTCCTGAAGAGAGCACGAGTGTTAATGTGCCTTGAAGGTGTAACACCTGGGATAAAGAGGCGCGCCATACCTTTGTGCTGACGTCTCGGTCCGGACTGCACCTCTTTTCTGCCCACAGGGCCCTGCGGCCCCTCGTTGGCTTGTCGCCGCAGGTTCGGCCTCCCGTTTCTGGGAGGCCGGGATTAGCCCTGGGTAATCAGCTGTAGTGGCCACCAAGGCGTTGTTCTTGCTCAATTGATGGAACACTCCATCAATCAGCTCCACAGATAAGTCCAGATCCTCTTGAGAGGCCGGGTCGAGGCACCGTCCTGGGTCCTCAGGTTGTGGAGGAGGGCTGCTTATTTCTTTAACAGCCTGGCGCAGTTCCTGTGTTGAAATCACTAGATTGAATATTTAACAATGGGGATATAAAACGGATGGGCAAGATGTGACCACTCACCCAGCTTGGAGGATTGTACATGGAAAATCCACCCTTTGGGTCGACTTGGAGAAAATCCTCCTCTTCTCCCTTGTGCAAAGCGGACAAGGTCTTTATTAGAGCCGCAGCCGAATCCGGCCCCTTACGGCCGTAGCGGGTGGTGTCGTCCTCCCCGTTGAAGTCCCACATGGGGTGGCCTCTATACTGTAGCGGCTGCACCCCTCGCATGATGCATGCGGCCATGACCCCGATCATGGTCAGTCCGGAATGAGCTAACAATCTTATCCGGCCCATCAGGTAAATAATGTCCCTATCACTTTCCCTCTGAGGGCTCCATGGACGCCAGCTTAGGCGTTTCTTTAAGGGAGCACTGTCGAATTCAGGGAGGCCGATCCGGACAGGATCTGGCAGCGGGACGTCTTCTATATAAAACCATTCCGAGGGCCAGTCTTCGGACGCCTTCTTTGGGGTTCCGGACAGATATCTGGTCCCGGCGATGCGCCACACTTTGGCTCCGCCCACTTGATACATTAACCCCTTTTTGGAACGGGGCACGAGGCAGAATAGCTCTTTCCACAGCCCGAAATGAGCCTCAACACCCAAGAACAGCTCGCAGAGGGCTACAAAGCCCGCGATATGCAATATGAAGGCAGGCGTGAGATTATGTAGCTGGAGGCCGTAGAACTCCAGCAGCCCCCGGAGAAATGGATGGATTGGAAATCCAAGCCCCCTTATTAAATAAGGGACGAGGCACACCCGCTCTCCTTTGGAGGGATTAGGGGCACTCTCTGCTTGCTCTCCGCCGTTATAGACGGCAAGACCGGCTCGGACCGGGACCATATAGGCCGGGGGGAGAAATCCCTTGGTCTGGAGCGTCACTAGCTCGCTATGCAGGATGGAGCATCTCTCCCAATATACAGGCTTAGGGCTTGAAGGGCGAAGGGAGGAGTTGTAACGGCTGGCCATGGTGGAATGGACCTTTGTCGGATGCGCTCTGATGAACACTCGCGAAGGGGAGAAGGTGTGGTTTGGATCTAAATCCTCGTCCCCTTAAATAGGCGGCTCATTTACGCGGCTAGGGGTGTGGATGTAAAAACACTCAGACTTTTCATATTCGTTTGACACGTGGGAGACGGCCATTATTGGGCGCAGAAGCCAAGGAGCACAACATTTACAAGAAACCGGACTTTATTCAACAAGTACATGGAATTCGGAGGAGAACCCGCCTTGCAATGCCGAAGACAATCTGCGCGCCGGACTCATCGTCATTGAAGCCTGGTTCGGGGGCTACTGAGGGAGTCCTGGATTAGGGGGTGTCCGGATGGCCGGACTATACCTTCAGCCGGACTCCTGGACTATGAAGATACAAGATTGAAGACTTCGTCCCGTGTCTGGAAGGGACTTTCCTTGGCGTGGACGGCAAGCTTGGCGATACGGATATGCAGATCTCCTACCATTGTAACCGACTCTATGTAACCCTAACCCTATTCGGTGTCTATATAAACCGGGGGGTTTTAGTCCGTAGGACATCATATTCATACACAACAATCATACCATAGGCTAGCTTTTAGGGTTTAGCCTCTCTGATCTCGTGGTAGATCTACTCTTGTACTACTCATATCATCAATATTAATCAAGCAGGACATAGGGTTTTACCTCCATCGAGAGGGCCCGAACCTGGGTAAAACTTCGTGTCTCTTGCCTCCTGTTACCATCCGGCCTAGACGCACAGTTCGGGACCCCCTACCCGAGATCCGCCGGTTTTGACACCGACACATGCTTTCATCATAATAAATTTGCTCATCAAAAGTTGGGGGACAAAAAATATCATCTTCATGAAACATAGCTTCCCCAAGCTTGTGGCTTTGCATATCATTAGCATCATGGATATTCAAGGAATTCATACTAACAACATCGCAATCATGCTCATCATTCAAATATTTAGTGCCAAACATTTTATAGATTTCTTCTTCTAGCACTTGAGCACAATTATCCTTTCCATCATACTCACGAAAGATATTAAAAAGGTGAAGCGTATGAGACAAACTCAATTCCATTTTTTATAGTTTTATTTTATAAACTAAACTAGTGATAAAACAAGAAACTAAAAGACTCGATTGCAAGATCTAAAGATATACCTTCAAGCGCTAACCTCCCCGGCAACGGCGCCAGAAAAGAGCTTGATGTCTACTACACAACCTTCTTCTTGTAGACGTTGTTGGCCCTCCAAGTGCATAGGTTTGTAGGACAGTAGCAAATTTCCTTCAAGTGGATGACCTAAGGTTTATCAATCCGTAGGAGGCGTAGGATGAAGATGGTCTCTCTCGAGCAACCCTGCAACCAAATAACAAAGAGTCTCTTGTGTCCCCAACACACCCAATACAATGGTAAATTGTATAGGTGCACTAGTTCGGCGAAGAGATGGTGATACAAGTGCAATATGGATGGTAGATAAAGGTTTTTGTAATCTGAAATAATAAAAACAGCAAGGTAACGAATGATAAAAGTGAGCGTAAACGGTATTGCAATGTGTGGAAACAAGGCCTAGGGTTCATACTTTCGCCAGTGTAAGTTCCCTCAACAATACTAACATAATTGGATCACATAGCTATCCCTCAACATGCAAGAAAGAGTCACTCCAAAGTCACTAATAGCGGAGAACAAACGAAGAGATTCTGGTAGGGTATGAAAACACCTCAAAGTTATTCTTTCCAATCAATCCGTTGGGCTATTCGTATAAGTGTCGCAAACAACCCTAGAGTTCGTACTAGAATAACACATTAAGACACAAATCAACCAAAACCCTAATGTCACCTAGATACTCCAATGTCACCTCAAGTATCCGTGGGTATTGAGGGAGTCCTGGATTAGGGGGTCTCCGAGCAGCCAGACTATCTCCATTGGCCGGACTGTTAGACTATGAAGATACAAGATTGAAGACTTTGTCTCGTGTCCGGGTGGGACTCTACTTGGCGTGGAAGGCAAGCCAGGCAATACGGATATGGATATCTCCTCCTTTGTAACCGACCTTGTGTAACCCTAACCCTCTCCGGTGTCTATATAAACCGAAGGGTTTTAGCCCGTAGGACAACAACCATAACATACAATCATAACATAGGCTAGCTTCTAAGGTTTAGCCTCTCTGATCTCGTGGTAGATCTACTCTTGTACTACCCATATCATCAATATTAATCCAGCAGGACGTAGGGTTTTACCTCCATCAAGAGGGCCCGAACCTGGGTAAAACATTGTGTCCCCTGCCTCCTGTTAAATTCCGGCCTAGACGCACAGTTCGGGACCCCTACCCGAGATCCGCCGGTTTTTACACCAACATTGGTGCTTTCATTGAGAGTTCCTCTGTGTCGTCGTCGTTAGGCTTGATGGCTCCTACTATCATCAATGGCGATGCAGTCCAGGGTGAGACTTTTCTCCCTGGACAGATCTTCGTATTCGGCGGCTTTGCACTGCGAGCCAATTCGCTTGGCCATTTGGAGCAGATTAAAAGTTACGCCCCTGGCCACCAGGTCAGGTTTGGAAGCTTAAACTACACGGCCGGTATCCGTGGAGACTTGATCTTCGACAGATTCGAGCCTCCGCCTTGTGCATCACGCGGTCACGATGAGTACGGCTCAACACTACCATCGGATAGTGTTCAAGAGATCGCACAGGCAGCTGCTCCGACCCTGAATTCGGAGCCAGGTGCGCCTTCCGCGGATGGGTGGATGGACCCTGCCACGGAGGCCTTACCCTCAGCGGTGATCGAGCCAAACATCGACCTTACTTTGCATGAGAGTCGTGCTGTTAAACTGCCGGATCCTTCTCCGGCCACAGACTCCGAACCGCCCGCGCCCGTTCCTATCGAATCCGATTGGGTGCCGATCATGGAGTTTACCTCCGCGGATATTTTTCAGCACTCGCCCTTTGGCGACATACTGAACTCATTAAGGTCTCTCTCCTTGTTAGGAGGATCCTGGCCGAACTATGTCCGGCAGGAGTGGGATGTGGACGACGATGAAATTTGTGACCCACCCACCACCCACTTAGTAGCCACTATCAATGACTCAACCGACATGCTCGACTTCGACTCCGAAGACATCGACGGTATGGACAACGATGTGGGAGGCGAAGAGGAACCACCGCCCACAGGGCGCTGGAAGCCTACCTCATCATATGATGTATACATGGTGGACACACCAAAAGAAGACGATGAGGAACGGAAGGACACAACGAAGGCTTGTCCCCTTGAGAAGCAGTCAAAGCGGCGGCGTAAGCGCCGCCCCAAATCCCACCTCGGCAGACATAACGATCATACAGACCCAGCGTTGGAGCAGGGTGAACCACTGCCGGACCACGGCAATACGGAGAATCAAACCAAACAAACCAATTCTGTCAAAGATAATAGTCCGGATGACATAACACCGGACAGGCACCCGGAGCAGCAGAATGCCCGTCAAAGGCTTGTTGCCACCGCGAGGAGTCTGAAAAAGCAGAAGCAAAGGCTCAAGGTTGTGCAGGACACACTCCAAATCAGATGGAGTAAAGTCCTCAACACAACAGCGAAGTATGGTGGTAATCGCCCCACCAAGAGCTACCCGAAGCGGAAGTTGCTACCCGAATTCGATGAGGAGGCCCTAGATCCCCCACAACCAAAAATGAAAACGGCCACCTGGCCGGATAGATGACCTCACGGCCAACATAGAGCGGCAAACAACGCCACTCACAAGCCAATACGCGATCCACGCAAGGGCTCGCACCAAAAGGACGGCGCAACCAGATCCATCTATGGACCACGCAAGCGTGCCCCAGCATACGACGTAACACAACAAACATTCGAAGAACGCGGCACACCCAGATACAGGGGTGCCGCACACCCCCTATGTTTCACCGATGAGGTGTTGGACCACGAATTTCTAGAGGGATTCAAACCCGTAAACATAGAGGCATACGACGGAACAACAGACCCTGGGGTCTAGATTGAGGACTATATCCTCCATATCCATATGGCTCGAGGAGATGATCTCCACGCCATCAAGTACTTACCCCTCAAGCTCAAAGGGCTAGCTCGGCACTGGCTTAAAAGCCTCCCCGAAAACTCCATTGGAAGTTGGAAAGAGCTCGAAGACGCTTTTCGGGCAAATTTTCAAGGGACTTATGTCCGAACCCTGGATGCAGACGATTTGAGCCATATAACTCAACAGCCCGGAGAATCAGCCTGAAAGCTTTGGAACAGGTTTCTTACTAAAAATAACCAAATAGTTGACTGTCTGGACGCCGAAGCCTTGGTAGCTTTTAAGCATAGCGTCCGCGATGAATGGCTTGCCAGACACCTCGGCCAAGAAAAGCCGAGAACAATGGCAGCATTAACAAGCCTCATGACCCGCTTTTGCGCGGGTGAGGACAGCTGGCTAGCCAGATGTAGCACCAGCAACCTAAGCACATCCGAAGTTAGAGATGAAAACGGGAAATCACGACGCAGCAAAAATAATAAGCGTCGGAATAAAGAAGACAACCCGAAGAGCACGAGGTACACGCCGGATTCCAAAGCTCTCGGCCAGGTCAGCAAAAGCCGCCCTCTAAAGGCGCCAGAGATGAACTGTCCAGCCTGAACAAAATTCTGGACCAAGTATGTCAAATCCATAGCACCCCTAGTAAACCCGCTGATCATACCCACAGAGAATGTTGGGTCTTCAAGCAGTCCAGCAAGCTCAACGCCGTACACAAGGGGGAGGATACACCAAGCGAAGATGAGGATGAGCCTCTCAAGCAAGACACTGGGGAACAAAAGAAGTTTCCATCAGAAGTCAAAACAGTCAACGTATTACTCGTGATCAAGGGAAGCAAAGCGGCCCTCCTAGATAAATATGCCCAAGGGCCTATCACCGCGAAACCCTGCCACTGGTCGTCTCAACCGGTCACTTTCGACCATCGTGATTACTCAGCAAGTATCCGGCGGGCAGGATGGGCTGCCCTGGTATTAGACCCAATAATTGACGGATACCACTTTACACGAGTCCTGATGGACGGTGGCAGCAGTTTAAACCTGATATACCAGGATACAATCCACGACATGGGGATAGACCCAACGAAAATTGGCCATAGCAACACTACCTTTAAAGGAGTAATGCCAGGCCCAGGGGCTCACTGCACGGGCTCCCTGCTACTAAAGGTTATATTTGGTTTCCCCGATAACTCCCGTAGCGAACATTTAACCTTCCACATTGCTCCATTCCAAAGCGGTTATCAAGCACTACTCGGACGTGAAGCTTTTGCTCGCTTTAATGCAATACCGCATTACGCTTCCCTCATGCTCAAGATGCCCGGTCCACGTGGCATCATTACAGTGAACGGAAATATTAAGCGATCTTTGCGCGCCAAAGAGAATGTGACTGCCTTGGCAGCCGCACACTAAAAACGGCCTCACCAACTAAAGCATTTGATAGGTCGTCAAGACCACGGACGCGGTTAGACGAGTCCGGCACTGCTATATGTAATTTGCACCGGATTGATGGCCACACCCCTATTACAAATACAAGGGGCTCAAAGCGCGCAGACAAGTGGCAATTTCTACTCATTTTTAGTTATACATGGTTTCTTTAAAAACTATCTTTTTGCATGACAACTTTTTCACCTAAGTTCCTCTCTTTTATAGATGATCATCGTGCCAGACCCGTCCAGGATACGGCACAATGGAGACACAGGCGCAGGCGTGCAGCAGGGACCCGCTCCAAGGATTCTTTTTAGATTAAGACCCTGCGTAAACCTTTTTTACTGTCTCTTGTTAATACACATCCCCCGAATTCTCAGTACAACTGAGAAGGATGCTGACGTCTTGGCATGTGCCACGTTAGAATAATGCACGTACCTGGACACAAGGGGCTTCTTACAAAGGGCACTGTTTAGGCCCGGTTTATCCCATAAAGACAGAATGCCTTAGGGAGTGTTCGGCGTCTCGAGTTTGGCCTTATATGATCAGCTCCGAATCATTGTCTTTGGTCAAATGTTGGGTTTGCCCGGCTCCTGTGTTTTGGTGCCTTACGTTCCACTTTATCAGCCAAGGCAGCACCAGGAGAACTACTATGATTGCGCCCTGGTTCATCCGGACGAGCACCTTAGTAGAGAAAGCCGAAAACTGACTGTCATGATATAGCGTGAGACTGGTCAACCACTGATGACCTATCGGAATGTTAGAATTCCTCCACCTTAACGAAGGGCCGTTTTCCGGCCAGGCATGTACGCACCCCGAGATCGGGAGAGTGTGGAGCCACCAGGGGCTATCTAGTAGCCCCATTGTCAAACTCCTATGGCTAAGTGAAAGTGTTAAAGCATTATAGTCCGGTTGCCTCGTTCGCTGCGCTATCACCTCCTTAATAGGACCAAGACGTTGGGTTAAGTGTGAACATGCATTTTTTGCGAGCACCTCTGCATTATATGCATGGGGGTTGAAGCCAACGACTGCAATCTTTCAGGTTATATACATGTATACACAAACGGCCGCACAGGAGGCATCACATTACTTTCCGGCATAAGTATAAATACAGCCTTACTATATTTCATAAAAAAATTGTGTTTACAATGGGAATACATGTCATTCAAACATAATATTCTTTGAGCACTGGGACTCTATCAAACGAGCACCCTCAAGAACCTCTTCAAAATAGTGCTCGGCAGCTACTCGGCCTATGGCCGAACCTTGCGCCGCAACTGTGGTAGCATCCATCTCCGCCCAGTATGCCTTGACACGGGCAAAAGCCATCCGCGAGCCTTCTATGCACGCCGACCTCTTCATCGCGTTGATGCGTGGCACTGCACCAAGGAACTGCTGCACTAAGCTGAAATAGCTATTCGGCTTCGGCTTCTCCGGCCACAAATGATCTACAACAGACCTCATGGCGAGTCCAGACAACCTATTAAGTTCGGCCCATTCGGCTAGCTGATCAGTCAAGGGAAGCGGACGCTCTGGAACGCTGAATTGCGACCAGAACAGCTTGTCCACTTCACGATCTGTTTGACCTTGCAAGTATTTGGCCCCATCGGCAGCGCTCGCCGCCAAGTCCATATACACATCTGCCGAACTCCACAGCCGATCTAGAGGGGCATATCATGGATCTCCGAACTTCCTCCGTAGCATGAAGGGCTTCCCAGCCGCAATATCCCCGGCTTCCAGCAGCTCCTCCTTCTTCGCTCTCATAGCAGAGCGGGTGTCTTTGTCCGCCATCGTGGGCTTCTCAAGGTCCGTTGCCTTCGCTCGGTTTTCTTTTTCAAGGAGCCGGCAACGGTCGGCAGTGTCTTTTAATTCTACGGCCATCTTGGCCATCTTCTCTTGGCTCTCGCAATGTGCGGCCTTCTCGGCTTTCAACTCTTCGGCCGCCTTCAAAGCAGCCGCATTACTAACCCTCGCTTGTTCCTTGGCCCGGGCGAGTTCCGCCCGAAGGGTCTCCATGGTGGCAGCTCCGTCTGCAGTCACAACGCATTAAAGATACTGGCATCATGCTACTCTTATTGTGTGACATTCACCAAAAAACATTACTTACCCTGTGATTAGTCAAGCCGCTTGTTAACAAGCTCGATGTTGGCGTCTGCCGCATTCAGTTGCCGTTTTAATTCGGCAAACTCACTAGTCCGGCTGGCCACCGGAGCTTCCACCACCTGCACATAAAGGCAGTCTGGTTATTGCCTGGGACTATGATCCTCTGTTCGCCGCCGTTCTCGACGACAACCAGAGTCTCAGGGGCTACTATCTACACAGGGCACACCTAACATGTGCGGTACTATCACATATTATTTCACGTACCTCAAAGCCTGTCAGTAGACTCATAAAGGCTTCATGTAATCCGCTTTCGGCGGACGAAATTCTTTCCATCACCGTACCCATCAGCGTACGGTGTTCTTCTGAGATGGCCGCTCGCCCCAACAGCTCCCTCAGAACGTCCAACCGCATACCAGACGGTGCCGGACTCTTTTGTTTGCTCTCTTCGAGAGCCGGACGCTGGGGACTTCGGGGGTCTATGGGATTATCTTCTGGCCTCACCGGATCCGAAAAGGCCCTCCGTGACGACACTTCGGGGTCGCCCGCTTCTTGAGCGGAGGAGTCCGGGGGAGGCGTTTCACTCTCCATCATCTCCGGAAGAAGATCCCCCGAAGACGAGCTCAGCTGAGAAGGGCTAAGACCCGAACTGCAAGATATATGCGGCGGTTATTTTCTCAGAAGAAAGATAGTATACCTTCAATATTAAAGTATTTTTTGGATCACTTACGACTCATTGGAGGGCTGATCCCCCCGCAGACTTTGTGTGGCAAGAACACCCCCCGAGGCAGGACCCTCTGTTGGAGACTTCTTCTCCCGTTTTGGGGGCCTCGGCTCCCGGATCCTTGGGAGCAGTCCTCTTCCTCTCCCGGTTATCCTCCTTCATGGAGGCACTCATCCCCTCGGTTGGAACTGGCAGTGATGGGGGCCTGCTTCCTCCCGTATTATTCCCCCTGTATCTTCCTTCGAGGGCTCCGGGCAAGGTGCGAACTCGAGCATCTTTTCCAATACCGGATTTTCCAAACCCTCAGGGAGGGGGGCCTAACACCGAATCATCTTCGCCTTTGTTAACCAGTCCTGGTCAAAGAGCGATCTCTTAGAAATAACTTCATGATGAATAAAAGATGGTGTGTTCGGCTAGAGGATTACTTACCTGTTCGGCGGCACGGTTACTACTCAGGCCCACGTCCTCGGTAGTATCCGGACACTCTATTTGAGGTCCGAAGAATGACTTGTACATCTCCTCGTGCGTCAAGCCGAGGAAACTCTGAATAGCATGCGGTCCTTCTGGGTTGAACTCCCATAAGCGAAGGGGCCGGCGTTTGCAGGGCTGGACTCGAAGAACCAGCATAACTTGCATTACCACAACCAAATTAAAATCTCCCTCAAAGAGATCTTGAATGCGGCTTTGCAGTATAGGCACGTCCTTGGCTGGACCCCAGCTCAGACCTCTGCTAATCCATGACATCAGTTGTGGTGGGGGGCCCGAGCGGAAAGTGGGGGCAGCCGCCCACTTGGCACTTCTGGGAGCCGTGACGTAAAACCACTCTAGTTGCCATAATTCTGACACCTCTGGAAAGGAACCTTTCATCCACGGAGCTCCTGCCATCTTGCCTATTGACGCGCCTCCGCATGCTATATGTTGCACCTCGATCATCTTCGGCTTCACTTCAAAGGTCTTGAGCCACAGGCCAAAGTGAGGGGTAATGCGGAGGAAGGCCTCACACACGACAATAAATGTCGAGACGTGGAGAAAGGAGTCCGGAGCTAGATCGTGGAAATCTTGCCTGTAATAGAACATCAAACCCCTGACGAAGGGATCCAGAGTGAGTCCTAGGCCTCGGAGGAAGTGGAAGATGAACACGACGTTCTCGTTGGGTTCGGGAGTAGGGACGACCTACCCTCGAGCAGGCAGCCGATGTGAAACCTCGGTGGTCAGGTATCTGGCCTCCCTCAACTTCTTGATATCCTCTTCCGTGACGGAGGAGGGCATCCACCGGCCTTGAAGGCTGGATCCGGACATGATTGGAGATCCGGAGCACCTGACCTGGGCTTTGGGTCTTAGAACTCGAGGCGGGGGAGGGGTTCGATTGACCACGAGAGGGAAAAAGCGAAAACCTTGTCCCTTTATAAAGAGGGTGAATATCAAGCGTCCTCTCCGTAGCCGTTTGGGACTTGCCCATAATCTAGGAGTCCTAGACACGGTTGGGTTACCCACGCCCGTATTGATGAGAATCCCGTAATAAGGGGACACGATCTTTGCTTTGACAAGACGTGTCGAAAAACTGCCTCGCGTTATGTGCGGGGCTAGTTAAAGGAAACAGTTTGAATAATCACCGGGCCATGACATAACGTCATGCTGTCAAAACAAGTCAGCAAATTAGATTTGCGAAAATATTATTCTCTCTACGGTGGTATGTGGAACTTATTTTGCAGGGTCGGACACTACGCATCACACAATCTCAGATTCAGGCCCCCCTACGCATCACACAATCTCAGATTCATCTATTCAACCAACACAAAGGACCTCAAAGAGTGCCCCAAAGTTCCTATCAGAGAATCATGACGAAAATGTGTGCCAACCCCTATGCATAGGTTCCCAATGTCACGAAACCCGCAAGTTGATCACCAAAACATACATCAAGTGGATCAATAGAATACCCCATTGTCACCACGGGTATCCCACACAAGACATACATCAAGTGTTCTCACATCTTTAAAGACTCAATCCAATAAGATTACTTCAAAGGCGAAACTCAATTCATTACAGGAGAGAAGAGGGGGAGGAGAAACATAGGATCAAACTATAATAGCAAAGCTCGCGATACATCAAGATCATGCCAAATCAAGAACACGAGAGAGAGAGAGAGATCAAACACATAGCTACTGGTACATACCCTCAGCCCCGAGGGAGAACTACTCCCTCCTCATCATGGAGAGCACCGGGATGATGAAGATGGCCACCGGTGAGGGATCCCCCCTCCGGCAGGGTGCCGGAACAGGGTCCCGATTGACTTTTGGTGGCTACGGAGGCTTCTGGCGGCGGAACTCCCGATCTAATCTCTGTTCTAGAAGTTTTAGGTTACGTAGGTATATATGGGTGAAAGAAGTACATCGGGGGACCGAAGGGGGGCCACGAGGCAGGGGGCGCGCCCATGGGGGTGGGCGCACCCCCTACCCTCGTGAGCTCCTCCTTCATCTTCTGACATAAGGTCCAAGTCTATCAGGTAGGTTTCCTTCCAAAAATAACTTCTCCAGTTGATTTCATTCCGTTTTGACTCTGTTTGATATTCCTTTTCTTTGAAACACTAAAATAGGCAAAACAACAGCAAATCTGGGTTGGGCCTCCGGTTAATAGGTTAGTCCCAAAAATAATATAAAAGTGGATATTAAAGCCCAATATTGGCCAAAACAGTAGATAATATAGCATGGAGCAATCAAAAATTATAGATACGTTGGAGACGTATCAGCTGGCCGCATACGCAACATGCAGGTGTGCAATGGGCGATGGGCCCAGACCCCTGCGCCATAGGATTTAGACCGGCGTGCTGACCTCTCTGTTGTGCCTAGGTAGGGCTGCGACGTGTTCATCTTCTGAGGCCGGGCATGACCCAGAAAAGTGTGTCCGGACAAAGGGGATCGAGCATGTTGGGAAATGTGGTGCACCCCTGCAGGGAAGTTAATCTATTCGAATAGCCGTGATCTTCGGTAATAGGACGACTTGGAGTTGTACCTTGACCTTATGACAACTAGAACCGGATACTTAATAAAACACACCTTCCAAGTGCCAGATACAACCGGTGATCGCTCTCTCACAGGGCGACGAGGGGAGGATCATCGGTTAGGATTATGCTATGCGATGTTACTTGGTGAACTTACATACTCTCTTCTTCTGCTGCAAGATGGAGGTTAGGAGAAGCGTAGTCTTCAAAAGGACTAACTATCCCCCTCTTATTCCGGCATTCTGCAGTTCAGTCCACATATGATACCCCTTTTCCATTTGATACCAATGCATACATTTGTAGTGTAGCTCCTTGCTTGCGAGTAATTTGGATGAGTACTCATGATTGCTTTGCTCCCCCTTTTCCCCCTTTTTCTATAACCGATTGCTACGACCATACGATGGGGCCGAGGAGCCAGACGCCACCGTCGACGATGACTCCTACTACACTGGAGGTGCCTACTACTACGTGCAGCCCGCTGACTATGACCACTTGTCGTTCATACAATCATTCCCCGTCAATCTTGTTATTACAAGATACCCCGAAATTCTCTCTATTGATCAGAGAACACGTTGTGCCTACTGCCTTGCAGTTCCTTGCCACATGAGTACCCCTACGGATACTTTCTCGCACTTACCGAGTATCCACTCGTCCCCAGTTGTTCATGTGTTTCACATAATTCTTTGAAATACCATTCGATCTTCCGATCCTCAGCAACCTATTGCTCTGGAATTTCTTGCTTGCTTTCATTATGATTAATCCCATAAGTGTGGTAATCTTATTGGCATCCTTTGTCATCATCATTTGAGTCTGTTGATTCAATATGTTGTGAATTCTCGCAATCCTCAATCAGACATTAGAATTTGTTCTTCCAGCCTCAGACGTCACCCTGAACATGAGTTGATTCTCGGCAATTCAAACCTTGATTGATTGTTGATTTATGAATATTCAACTCATTTATGTTTTGATCAGAACCTATGCTTCTGATCCCTTGATCTAGAAATCTTAATTCTTTTGCATTTGAGCTTTGAGTTAGTCAGTCGTTTCTATATTCTGACCTCGTTGCATTATTTCTTCCTCTGGTTGATTACGATGCTCACATCAGATCCCTTGTGGACCACCAGACCCTTTGTCAGATTTTATCCGAAAATGTCCTTCATATTGAATAACCTTGTGAGCCTTTCCATGAGTATATAATGCCTTTGGTAAATTGTATCCTCTGCTTTGTGAACCATGCTCTACTTTCGAGCTTGTATTATTTACTCCGAAATTTGTGGTATATGTTCCTAAGATGCCCTGATGGGTTGAACCTATGCCTTCCATATTATGTGTGAACTCGAAAGTTTTCACGAGTCATACTCGTCTGGTATTTTGCCAGATAATTCAACACTACAACTTCTTCGAAAAAGAGAAGTGAATGAAAGGTTATGCATTGGAGAAGTGGGAGTCGACCTTGAACCCTGTGTTCATGCCCATGGACACGATGTATACCTTATCATGGAAGCTTATTTTAAAATAATTATTCCCTTGTTATAAGTTCATCTTGTATCTGTGGACGTGGTTCCGACCATGTTTCTCCTTGATTCCATTTCTCGTGCAAGTTTGAGCACTTGCCTCCTGCAGAACAATACCCTAGTCCAACCTCTACTTTGATCTGTCGTCGATTATTACCCCCTGGTATCTCGAGATTATCATGGAACTGCATAACTTCTTATGAGTTCTTCCTCAAGTGCTACATTCTCACTGATTCCCATTTTTCACGGGCTCTGAGTTATTAAACACTCAAAGACACCGAAACTGACTCGAGTCCGCGCCGCAATTAAAAAACTCTTGGTAACCTTCATTACTTACGAGTTTGAACTCGATCACGTCATTCCTAGCCTGCTTGGCTATATCATTATTGTGCTAAATTATAGCTGTGCTACTTGGTCCTTCTTCCCGGAGCACAATTTTCGATGATGAGCTAACCTTACGTCGATCTCCCTTGTCGTATCATTTCGCCTTGAACAACAAGATTGATTTCAAGTTTGTGCCATACCCTTGGTCCCAATAATTTTTCGGTTCATCATTCCTTTGACTTGATGCCATCGCTGATCTATTACATCTTCATGAAATCTCTCGACAAATGTGTCGTGATCATCATCAGCATTCTGAGCTCTTCCAGGATATCAATCAAAGTCATGATGGGAAATACCATCCTTGCCCCTCAATGATTCGTGTTATCATCGACCACTTTATTGCCTTCCGTTCAACACAAACTTGTTTGTGTTTCATATTATACCTTGAGATCCTTCTATCTAGCATTTGTTCTTTACATTGGAGTATTACCATCTGTTATGTTAAGAATGTCGTGAGAATTTCACCACCTCTTAAGAAATTCTTGATGTAGTGATGCTTCTCGCCATCTCCGTCATTTCTTGGTCCCCGTGTTGTTTCTAACCAGAATACCGACAAGTGAATGGTGCTGCTTGGATTATGAACTTCTAGCAATCCAATTGATTTGAAGTTACCAGTTGAGAGTTCATTCTTAAACTATTGGTTATTGAATCACCATTCTAGCATCAATCGTACTACCTAAGCCCATATTTCGGGTGCACCATCAACCAATGTTTAATCGTGTATGTTTCATCGAGCATACCTCATTATATCATTTGAACTGACAAAAGTTATATCCTTGTTCCTGTAATGGTGGGAATCCATCTTTTTGGAATTCTCAATAAATTGGCGCTGAGTCCATCAGCCACCTCCTCACCCTCTCCTTGATTTAATGATGAACTCTCGTTTCGGAACTCGCTTCGAGAGTTCATTTTCCAAGGATCTTACGATGTCATCTCGTCAATTTGTGTTGCATCTTTTCTTCTCAGGCATCCCGAGTCTGAGTTATCCCAACACCAATCAGATCTGCATCTCGGTCAGACATGATGGTTGGAACATATTCCCAAGAGTTATAACATTGGTCCTTAACCCGATAAGGTGATGTCATCCTAACGCACCTGCCCGGAGGGCCTATTGTTATAAGTTTCCTTTCTAGCAAGGTTAGTCATTCTTCCATGAGTAAATTGTAAGACTTATTCTTTGAGTTGTTCCTGATGGATCCCTTGTGTATCCAAAGTCTGATCTTTACCCAGTGACCATGTCAATGCTATCTCGGAGCTTGCCTGTGGTACTCTGATTTTCAACGAGAACATTTGAAGCCCAATGCTAAATGTTTCCTGCTCAATTACCCAAACACCACTGTATGGGTAACATCATGAAATTCCTCTCCCCTTACCTAAGTGGTTTTCTACCTTCTATCCGGTCTTGGATATCATACCCTGCTTGTTCTTGGGAAGGATATACCCCTGAAATATGTGTTTAAACATATTTTCCTTTCCATTGTTTGGTTTAATCTGAAGATCACCTTTTTCCTTTCCATTCTTTTGTTTAACCTTTCTGGTGTTCTATATGATCTAAGCAGTACTATTCTTCTGCTTATGTAAACACCTAGGTGTACAATAGGTCGGTAAGACCCTGTTGCTATTGTTGATGACATTCCGGTAACCACCGATGGACGAGAACTTTGCCTATTGGTCCGCCTCGTTCAACGAGTAGGAAGATGGTTCTCTTCATCCCTCGCCCTTGGTACCGACGTTGTTGCCGACATAACTGGCAGACTACCCTCTGACATGCCTTGCTATCATGACCATGCAAGATGTCACCGCTCCTCCTACTTTCAACCCACATGGTGGGCCCATAACCCACAGGTCCTAGGATCGAAACCTGACTCTCCTATACACCCCAGCTCCTAAAGGCTATTCCTCATGCTTGGCTTCGTATGTAATTCACGAGCCACCTTCCAAGAAATCATCAATTCTGGTATCAGACATAATACTTATTCTCGTTGCTCTAAAACCCTTTCACACTCTGTTTTAGGCAACAAACGATTAGCTAGCCACTTGGAACTTCTTACCGTACCTTCTTGCTCAGCTCTCGATGTGTTCCATTTGACCAATTCGAGAGTTACTCATGTGATTATTCCTGGGATAAACCCCAGATGATTTTCCCTGATAGCATGCTATCGTTGTCGGGCTGCCCCTTTCTTATTGATAAGTACGATGGAGTTCACCAAGAAAGGCTGATGACTTATCCTGAAAACCCGAAGCTAAGGAATGACGACATCAACGGAAGAGGTCAACTTCTTCGAGAAGAGCAACCACAACCAAGAAGATTCGTTAGAATCTCGTAACCTAATCTCTTCCCCCTTACTCCCGCTCCTAAATCTCGGGACAAGATTTCTTGTAGTGGAGGAGAATTGTGACGTCCGGATAATTAAGCTACAGTAACCACTCACTAATCATGCCATGTCATCACAATTATTTTTCTAAACCTCCCAATGTTCCAAACTGGATTCAAATTCAATTTAAAATAGAGTCAAATTAATATTTATTCAAACAACAAAAAAATGTTCATTGGTTTCCAAATGTTCACTAACTAATTTTCATGAGTAAAACAACATCATTTGGGATATTTAAATGTCCCTAAAATATTCAAAATAGAACCAACATCATTTAAATCAACCATTTAAAGATAAACAAATATTTAAACTATTCGAAAATATTTGAAACTTGTTGCGCTAGGTCATTACATAGTCTAGTATTTATATAATAAATTTTGGGTTCAAGTAAATTCATTTACTAGCTCAACTACATGCAAAACATGGGCAAAGAAATGAAAACAGGAAATGTTGAATAAAAGAGAAACCCCCCCCCCCACTACCCTTGGGACTCGGCCAACTGGCCGGCCTGGCTGGCCACCTTAACCACCCCCTGGGCCAACCAAGCCGCCGGCCCACCTCTCCTCTC
>NC_041388.1:429257471-429323907 GCF_002162155.2 Triticum dicoccoides
CGAACCGCGCCGGGTTCGCCCGGCCGCGCCCACGCTCCACCGGAGCATGCTGGCACCCGCGCCCCGCCTCCCCTGCCCCATGCTGTTGCGCAAGCTCGCGCCGGCCGCCTCCCCTCCCACTGGCTGCCGCGCTCATCCCCAGCGCCGACCGACTCCGTCAACATCGTCGCCTCCCCGATTGCGTCGCCAGACTGCCCTGTCCCGCCTCTCCATCATCGATCGTCGCCTCGTCCTCACCCCGCCGTCGCCGGACCACCCCAAGCCGCCTCGAGCCCACTGCCCCCTCCCTACAGCTGCGCGGTGAGCTGCCGCGCCGGTCGCGTCATCCCTCTCCCCCTCCTCTGCTCCCGGCCGCGCCCGAGTGCGCTCGGCCGCGCTCACTGCCGCGCGCCCCGTCCACGCTGCGGCCTCGGGCCCGCGGCCTCGGACCCGCACGCGCCCTAGCCTACGCCCGACGCCCAACCTGCCTCCCGCGCCGTCTACCACCGCTGCTGCCCCATTGCTGCGCTGCTACTGCCACATCGCTCTGCTGCTCGCCGGCGACGCTGCTGCTGCTCTGTTGTCGTCCCGTGCGGCCCTGCCCTAACAGCCGTCCGCACGGCCCCTCTCCAGCACCGCCTCGCCGCCTCTCCTTGCCGCTCGTCGTCCGACCCGCGTGCCGCTGCCAGCCTCCGCCGCCCCTGCTCTCTCGCCGGCCACGCTGGTCGTGCCCGCCGCCGGCGCCTCTGCGCGCGTGCAACCGAGGCTGGCCCAGGCCAGTGCACGTTCGGGTGCACCCGCGCCCGCCCCGTTAGCCCGCTATGGCCCTTGGCCCATTGACAGATGGGGCCCACGCCTCCCTGGACGTTTAATAAAAAATTAATTAATTAAAAATAATAAATAATTAATTAAATTGATTAATTAATTAACTTAATTAATCCTGTTAATTAAGCATAATTAATTAACCTAATCACTATAATTAAATTAACAAACTTGTTTAGTTAACTAAGTCAATGAGCAGTGGGACCCACACGTTAGCGACCCAATCAACACCCCTGTTGACTGCTGACATCATGCTGCGTCATGCTGATGTCAGCATGCACTATTCTGGATAATGTTGAATTAAATTAATTAAATAAATGCTAAAATTAATTTAAATCTTTAAAATCAAAATAAAATAAACCGTAGCTTGGATGGAAAAACTTTGTACATGAAAGTTGCTCAGAACGACGAGACAAATCCGGATACGCAGCTCGTTCGTCCGCCACGCATCTCTAGCATAGCGAACACGCAACTTTCCCTCTCCGATTCATCTGTCCGAAAACGCAAAACACCGGGATATTTTTCTGGATGTTTCCCCCCTTCACCAGTATCACCTCATACCGCGTTAGGTCACCCCTAGCATCGCACATTTCCATGGTCTGCTTTGTGTTGCTTTATTTGCTCTGTTATTTATTGTGTTCCCCCTCCGTTACTTCTTTCCGGTAGACCCCGAGACCGCTGCCGGTACCCCCGATCGACTACGGTGTTGATGTCCCCTCCTTGCCAGAGCAACCAGGCAAGCCCCCCCATTGATCACCAGATATCGCCTACTCTTCTCTCTACTTCTTGCATTAGAGTAGTGTAGCATGTTACTGCTTTCCGTTAATCCTATCCTGATGCATAGCCTGTCCTTGCTACTACTGTTGTTACCCTTACCTGCAATCCTAATGCTTAGTATAGGATGCTAGTTTATCATCAGTGACCCTACATTCTTGTCCGTCTGCCATGCTATACTATCAGGCCGTGATCACTCGGGAGGTGATCGCGGGTATATACTATATACTTTATACATACTATACAGGTGGTGACTAAAGTCAGGTCGGCTCATTTAGTACCCGCAAGTGATTTTGATGTGGGGGCTGAAGGGGCAGGTGGCTCCATCCCGGTAGAGGTGGGCCTGGGTTCCCAACGGCCCCCGACTGTTACTTTGTGGTGAAGCGATAGGGCAGGTTGAGACCACCTAGGAGAGAGGTGGGCCTGGCCCTGGTCGCCGTTCGCGGTTACTTCAAAATAACATGCTTAACGAGATCTTGGTATTTGATCTGAGTCTGGCTACTGGCCTATACGCACTAACCAACTATGCGGGGACAGTTATGGGCACTCGATGTCGTGGTATCAGCCGAAGCCTTCGTGACGTCAGCGACTGAGCGGTGCGCGCCGGGTTGGACTGGAACGCCTGCTCTTGTATAAGGGAGGCTAGGTCTGCTCGCCGGCCGCGTACGCGACGTGCAGGTGTGCAATGGGCGATGGGCCCAGACCCCTGCGCCATAGGATTTAGACTGGCGTGCTAACCTCTCTGTTGTGCCTAGGTAGGGCTGCGACGTGTTGATCTTCCGATGCCAGGCATGACCCAGAAAAGTGTGTCCGGACAAAGGGGATCGAGCGTGTTGGGAAATGTGGTGCACCCCTGCAGGGAAGTTAATCTATTCGAATAGCCGTGATCTTCGGTAACAGGACGACTTGGAGTTATACCTTGACCTTATGACAACTAGAACCGGATACTTAATAAAACACACCCTTCCAAGTGCTAGATACAACCGGTGATCGCGCTCTCACAGGGCAACGAGGGGAGGATCATCGGTTAGGATTATGCTATGCGATGTTACTTGGTGAACTTACCATCTACTCTCTTCTTCTGCTGCAAGATGGAGGTTACCAGAAGCGTAGTCTTCGAAAGGACTAGCTATCCCCCTCTTATTCCGGCAATCTGCAGTTCAGTCCACATATGATACCCCTTTTCCATTTGATACCAATGCATACATTTGTAGTGTAGCTCCTTGCTTGCGAGTACTTTGGATGACTACTCACGGTTGCTTTGCTCCCCCTTTTCCCTCTTTTGCTAATACCCGATTGCTGCGACGAGACGATGGAGCCCAGGAGCCAGACGCCACTGTGGATGACGACTCCTACTACACTGGAGGTGCCTACTACTACGTGCAGCCCGCTGACGACGACCAGGAGTAGTTTAGGAGGATCCCAGGCAGGAGTCATGCACCTCTTTCGATCTGTATCCCAGTTTGTGCTAGCCTTCTTAAGGCAAACTTGTTTACTTATGTCTGTACTCAGATAGTGTTGCTTCCGCTGACTCGTCTATGATCGAGCTCTTGTATTCGAGCCCTCGAGGCCCCTGACTTGTAATATGATGCTTGTATGACTTATTTTTATTTGTAGAGTTGTGTTGTGATATCTTCCCATGAGTCCCTGATCTTGATCGTACACGTTTGCGTGTATAATTAGTGTACGATTGAATCGGGAGCGTCACATTCAGAATCTCATCAAAGATTTTATGAAGAACTTTTGGAGGAGAATCTTTGAGATGATAGAGCTTCCCGGACAATGGTGAAGATGATTCTACATGGTCAAGCGTAGATTAGGGGGGGTGTTAAGATTAAAGTATACTCTGTAATTAAGGGAAATGTCGCCTTGTCCATCGAACGAGCGGTTGCACCCGCATGGACGCCTGTGTCCGTCACAACCGTCGCCTCTCTCCCGTCCGCCTGGAACCGATGCATCTCTTCAGGATCGTCGCGTCTCTCCAGGGGATATATATACTCTCTGTAACCATCGTCCAAGGATCAATCAGTCTTTGATTTGAAACAATTTCGATGGTTCACATCACAGAGAGAATTCTTTATTTGGCCCTTTTTAAAAAAATTGGTCCTTATTTGGCTCAAAGAAGTATTTTCTTCCTTATTTGACATCCAATGTAAAGTTCGTTCTCTATTTGACACTTCCGTCTATTTTGACTACTGGTGGTGTTAAGTGCAACATGTAAAGACCATTACTGCAAATATAAACACGGTATGCATGCATGCATAAGGGACTTTACATTGTACTGTTACTGCTGCATGTACTAATAACACACGTATGTAGCATCAGCTTCTCGCGAGTGCACCAGGTGGTGCTACACTCCTAGCTAGCTAGCTCCTTGACGTACGCAAATGCAAATACACTCCTAGCTAGCTCCCTGTTGGAGTTGATCACAATTAACTTGAACTAGTTTTTTAGGGTAACTTGGATTAGTTTGAGTTAACTGTAATGTCTGAATAATTAAGCTACAGTAATCCTCTATTAATGATGCCATGTCACCATATTATTATTGCTACCTAATTTGAATCAAGGTATAATTCTAATTCAAATTAAAGTCTGAAATTCAAATTTCTCAAACATGCAAACAAAAATGTTCAAATTGTGATAAATATTCCATAACTAATTATGGTGGAGAAACAACATTTCTAAAACAAATATTTAAATGCTTTTTAAACAATAAATAAATGCAAGCTATTTAACTAAAGTGCCAAATTAATTATGGCAGTGGCCTAATTAATAATACTAATCTAGGGGCTTACATGATATTTTATAAAACTAAAAATAAAATAAAACTAGAAGAGAAAACAAAAAAAGTAAAACAAAGAAACCACCTCCCTGCCCCTGGGCCCCCAGCCGGCCCAGCCCAGCCTGCCTCTCCGGCCTACTCCTCCTCCCTCCTCCTTCCACTGCTCCTCCGACCGCACCCGACTTCACGCTCCTGCCAGACCTGCTCGGCGCCCCTGGCTGCTACAGCGTCGTGGAGGGATAAGGGCGCCACCCCGGTGCCTCTGGACGCCTCCCCTCCCACTACGCCCTCTCTTCCTCGCAGTTCTTCTCCTCTTCGACCTCCCAGTTTCTTCCACCCCCCGAGTGCCACAGTAGTTGCCCCGTCGCCGTCGCCGTGGTCAGGAGCTCCCTCACGCCACCACATGATGTTCGGGATCCCCTCCGTGCTCCTTCCCGTCGTCTCCGCCCACCTGCTCGAGCTAGGGAGCTCCCCTCCCCTGTATCTCCCTCGTCCCACGCCAACCAGTGGTGAAGCCACCTTAGAGGCAGTGTAGTCTGCTGACTACACATGTTTTTGGTAATACAAGCAAGAATTATGCAAAATAATAAGTAGAAAATATTACAAATACATGTATTTGACTACACAATTTTGTCTTGACTACACAGAGTTTAAATCCTGGCTCCGCCACCGATGCCAACTATTCTGATTGTGCCCTCCATTCGTGTGTCACATGCCCTAGCATAGCGAACATGGATCTGTCCCCTCTGATTCATCTATCCAAAAATTTCCAAACTTCGGGAAAACATTCCCGGATGTTCCCCCCTTCGCCGGTATCGTGTAGCACTGCGATAGAACACCCCTAGCTCTACCTATTGTCATGGCATGCACTTGTTTGTTTTATATTTATTGTTTCTTCCCCCTCTTCTCTCTGATAGACGCCGAGACCGATGCTGCCCATGTGATTGACTACATCACCGATGACCCTTCTTCCTTTTCAGCAGAGCTTCCAGGCAAGCAAACCCACCTTGATCATTCCGATGTCACCCATTCCATTCTCTCTCATGCTTGAATTAGATTTTGCTACTGTAATTGATTGCTCCTATATGTGATGCATAGCCTGCTTTTGTAACCTACTATTGTACCTTAGCTGCTTATCCTAAACAGCTTAGTATAAGTCGGTTAGTGATCCACTAGTGACCCCTCACCATATCCCAGTTGCCCCGGCTTGATGACCGATGACTCGATCAACATGATCGACATCCAGGGCCCGACACATCACCTCACCCCTTTAGTTGTATGACTCTGCAGAGGGTGATACCTCGTAACACACTCCTGATGATAACTCTGTAGTGTAGCTATTCGGACGTGGTCATCGAGGGTGATTGATACGTCTTCGTCGTATCTACTTTTCCAAACACTTTTCCCTTGTTTTGGACTCTAACTTGTATGATTTGAATGGAACTAACCCGGACTAACGTTGTTTTCAGCAGAATTGCCATGGTGTTGTTTTATGTGCAGAAAACAAATATTCTCGGAATGACCTGAAACTCCACGGAACACCTTAGAAAAAACAATAAAAAATCCTCGCCAAAGATGAAGACCAGGGGGCCCACACCCTTCTCACGAGGGTGGGGGGCACCCCCCCTACCTCGTGGGCCCCCTGGAAACCCTCCAACGCCAACTCCAACTCTATATATTCGCTTTCGGAGAGAAAAAATCAGGGAGAAGAAATCATCACGTTTTACGATACGGAGCCGCCGCCAAGCCCTAAAACCTCTCGGGAGGGCTGATCTGGAGTCCGTTCGGGGCTCCGGAGAGGGTGATTCATCGTCGTCGTCATCATCAACCATCCTCCATCACCAATTTCATGATGCTCACCGCCGTGCGTGAGTAATTCCATCGTAGCCTTGCTAGACGGTGATGGGTTGTGTCGGTGTCAAAACCGGCGGATCTCGGGTAGGGGGTCCCGAACTGTGCGTCTAGGCCGGATGGTAACAGGAGGCAGGGGACACATTGTTTTACCTAGGTTCGGGCCCTCTTGATGGAGGTAAAACCCTACATCCTGCTTGATTAATATTGATGATATGGGTAGTACAAGAGTAGATCTACCACGAGATCAGAGAGGCTAAACCCTAGAAGCTAGCCTATGGTATGATTGTCTATTATCCTACGGACTAAAACCCTCCGGTTTATATAGACACCGGAGAGGGTTAGGGTTACACAAGGTCGGTTACAAAGGAGGAGATATCCATATCCGTATTGCCTAGCTTGCCTTCCACGCCAAGTAGAGTCCCATCCGGACACGGGACGAAGTCTTCAATCTTGTATCTTCATAGTCCAACAATCCGGCCAAAGGATATAGTCCAGCTGTCCGGAGACCCCCTAATCCAAGACTCCCTCAGTAGCCCCTGAACCAGGCTTCAATGACGATGAGTCCGGCGCGCAGTATTGTCTTCGGCATTGCAAGGTGGGTTCCTCCTCCGAATACATCACAGAAGAATTTGAATATGAGGATAGTGTCCGACCCTCTAACATAAGTTCCAGATACTTCCGTAGAGAGAATAATATTTTTGCAAATCTAATTTGCTGACTTGTTTTGACAGTATGACATTATGTCATGGCCCGGTGATTATTCGAACTGTTTCCTTTAACTAGCCGCGCACATAACGCGAGGCAGTTTTTCGACACGTCTTGTCAAAGCAGAGATCGTGTCCCTTATTACGGGATTCTCATCAATACGGGCGTGGGTAACCCAATCATGTCTAGGACTCCTAGATTATAGGCAAGTCCCAAACGACCACGGAGAGGACGCTTGATATTCACCCTCTTTATAAAGGGACAAGGTTTCCGCTTTTTCCCTCTTGTGCTCAATCGAACCCTTCCCCCGCCTCGAGTTCTAACACCCAAAGCCCAGGTCAGGTGCTCCGGATCTTCAATCATGTCCGGATCCAGCCTTCAAGGCCCGTGGATGCTCTCCTCCGTCACGGAAGAGGATATCAAGAAGTTGAGGGAGGCCAGATACCTGACCATCGAGGTTTCGCATCGGTTGCCTGCTCGAGGGCAGGTTGTCCCCACTCCCGAACCCAACGAGAACGTCATGTTCGTCTCCCACTTCCTCCGAGGACTAGGCCTCACTCTGGATCCCTTCGTCAAGGGTTTGATGTTCTATTACGGGCTAGATTTCCACGATCTAGCTCCGGACTCCTTTCTCCATATCTCGACATTTATTGTCGTGTGTGAGGCCTTCCTCCGCATTACCCCTCACTTTGGCCTGTGGCTTAAGACCTTTGAAGTGAAGCCGAAGATGATCGAGGGGCAACATGCAGCATGCGAATGCGCGTCAATAGGCAAGATGGCAGGAGCTCCGTGGCCGAAAGGTTCCTTTCCAGAGGTGTCCGAATTATGGAAACGGGAGTGGTTTTACGTCACGGCTCCCAGAAGTGCCAAGTGGGCGGCTGCCCCCGCTTTCCGCTTGGGCCCCCCACCACAACTAATGTCATGGATTAGCAGACGTCTGAGCTGGGGTCCAGCCAAGGATGTGCCTATACTGCAAAGCCACATTCAAGATCTCTTCGAGGGAGATTTGAATTTGGTTGTGGTAATGCAAGTTATGCTGGTTCGTCGAGTCCAGCCATGCAAACGCCAGGCCCTTCGCTTGTGGGAGTTCAACCCAGAAGGACCACGTGCCATTCAACCCTCGGCCTGACGCACGAGGAGATGTACAAGTCATTCTTCGGACCTCAAATAGAGTGTTCGGATACTACCGAGGATGTGGGCCTAAGCAGTAACCGCGCCGCCGAACAGGTAAGAAATCCTCTAGCCGAACACACCATATTTTATTCATGAAGTTATTTCTGAGAGATCGCTCTTTGACCAGGACTGGCTAACAAAGGCAAAGATGATTCGGTGTTCGGCCCCCTCCCTGAGGGTTTGGAAAATACGGTTTTGGAAAAGATGCTCGAGCTCGCACCTTGCCCGGAGCCCTCGAAGGAAGATACAGGGAGGAATAATATGGGCGGAAGCGGGGCCCCATCGCTGCCAGTTCCAACCGAGGGAATGAGCACCTCCATAAAGGAGGATAACCGGGGGAGGAAGAGGACTGCTTCTGAGGATCCGGAAGCCGAGGCCTCCAAACAGGAGAAGAAGTCTCCAACAGAGGGTCCTGCCTCGGGGGGTGCTCTTGCCGCACAAAGTCCGCGGGGGGATCAGCCCTCCAACGAGTCATAAGTGATCCAAAAAATACTTTAATAGTGAAGGTATACCATCTTTCTTCTGAGAAAATAACCGCCACATATATCTTGCAGTTCGGGTCTTAGCCCCTCTCAGCTGAGCTCGTCTTCGGGGATCTTCTTCCGGAGATGATGGAGAGCGAAACGCCTCCCCCGGACTCCTCCGCTCAAGAAGCGGGCGACCCCGAAGTGTCGTCATGGAGGGCCTCTCCGGATCCGGTGAGGCCAGAAGATAATCCCATAGACCCCCGAAGTCCCCAGCGTCTGGCTCTTGAAGAGAGCAAACAAAAGAGTCTGGCATCGTCTGGTATGCGGTCGGACGTTCTGAGGGAGCTGGTGGGGCGAGCGGACATCTCAGAGAAACACAGTACGCTGATGGGTATGGCGATGGAGAGAATTTCGTCCGCCGAAAGCGGATTACATGAAGCCTTTATGAGTCTACTGTCAGGCTTTGAGGTACGTGAGATAATATGTGATAGTACCACACATGTTAGGTGTGCCCTGTGTAGATAGTAGCCCCTGAGACTCTGGTTGTCGTCGAGAACGGCGGCGAACAAAGGATCATTGTCCCAGGAAATAACCAGACTGCCTTTATGTGCAGGTGGTGGAAGCTCCGGTGGCTAGCCAGACTAGTGAGTTTGCCGAATTAAAACGGCAACTGGATGCGGCAGACGCCAAGATCGAGCTTGTTAACAAGCGGCTTGACGAATCACAGGGTAAGTAATGTTTTTTGGTGAATGTCACACAAATAAGAGCGGCATGATGCCAGTATCTTTAATATGTTGTGACTGCAGACGGAGCTGCCACCGTGGAGACCCTTCGGGCGGAGCTCGCCCGAGCCAAGGAACAAGTGAGGGTTAGTATTGCAACTGCTTTGAAGGCGGCCGAGGAGTTAAGAGCCGAGAAGGCCGCCCATGGCGAAAGCAAAGAAAAGATGGCCAAGATGGCCGTAGAATTAAAAGGCACAGCCGACCGTTGCCAGTTCCTTGAAGAGGAGAACCGAGTGAAGGCAGCGGACCTGGAGAAGGCCACTATGGCGACCAAAGACAGTCGCTCTGCTATGAGGGCGAAGAAGGAGGAGCTGCGCGAAGCCGGGGATATTGCGGCTGGGAAGCCCTTTCTGCTGCGGAGGAAGTTCAAAGATCCGTGGGCCCCTCTGGATCGGCTGTGGAGTTTGGCAGACGCATATATGGACTTGGCGGCGAGCGCTGTCAATGCGGTCGAATACTTCCAAGATCAATCAAGTCGTGAAGTGGACAAGCTATTCTGGTCGCAATTCAATGTTCCAGAGCGTCCGCTTCCCTTGACTGATCAGCTAGCCGAATGGGCCAAACTTAATAGGTTGTCTAGACTCGCCATGAGGTCTGTTGTAGATCAGTTGTGGCCGGAGAAGCCGAAGTCGAACAGCTATTTCAGCTTAGTGCAGCAGTTCCTTGGCGCGGTGCCGCGTATCAACGCGATGAAGAGGTTGGCGTGCATAGAAGGCTCGCGGATGGCCTTTGCCCGAGTCAAGGCATACTGGGCAGAGATGGATGCTACCACTATTGCGGTGCAAGGTTCGGCCATGGGCCGAGTAGCTGCCGAGCACTATTTTGAAGAGGTTCTTAAGGGTGCTCGTTTGATAGAGTCCCAGTGCTCGAAGAATATTATGTTTGACTGACATGTATTCCCATTGTAAACACAATGTTTTTATGAAATATAGTAAGGCTGTATTTATACTTTTGCCGAAAAGTAACGTGATGCCTCCTGTGCGGCCATTTATGTATATATGTATATAACCTGAAAGATTGCAGTCGTTGGCTTCAACCCCCATGCATATAATGCGGAGGTGCTCGCAAAAAATGCATGTTCACACTTAACCCAATGTCTTGGTCCTACTAAGGAGGTGATAGCGCAGCGAACGAGGCAACCGGACTATAATGCTTTAACACTTTCACTTAGCCATAGGAGTTTGACAGTGGGGCTACTAGATAGCCCCTGGTGGCTCCGCACTCTCCCGATCTCGGGGTGTGTACATGCCTGGCTGGAAAACGGCCCTTCGTTAAGGCGGAGGAATTCTAACATTCCAATAGGTCATCGAGTGGTTGACCAGTCTCACGCTATATCATGATAGTCAGTTTTCAGCTTTCTCTACTGAGGTGCTCGTCCGGATGAACCAGGGCACAATCGCAGTAGTTCTCCTGGTGCTGCCTTAGCCGATAAACCGGAACGTAAGGCACCAAAACACAGGAGCTAGGAAAACCCAACATTTGACCAAAGACAATGATTCGGAGCTGATGCATATAAGGCCAAATTCGCGACGCCGAACACTCCCTAAGGTATTCGGTATTTATGGTATAGACCGGGCCTAAATAGTGCCCTTTGTAAGAAGCCCCTTGTGTCTAGGTACGTGCATTACTCTGACGTGGCCACATGCCAAGACGTCAGCATCCTTCTCAATTTTACTGAGAATTTGAGGGATGTGTATCAATAAGAGACAGTAAAAAAGGTTTACGCAGGGTCTTAATCTAAAAAGAATCCTTGGAGTGGGTCCCTGCTGCACGTCTGCGCCTGTGTCTCCGTTGTGCCGTATCCTGGACGGGTGTAGCACGATGATCATCTGTAAAAGAGAGGAACTTAGGTGAAAAAGTTGTCGTGCAAAAAGATAGTTTTTAAAGAAACCATGTATAACTAGAAATGAGTAAAAATTGCCACTTGTCTGCGCGCGTTGAGCCCCTTGTATTTGTAATAGGGGTGTGGCCATCAATCCGGTACAAATTACATATAGCAGCGCCGGACTCGTCTAACCGCGTCCGTGGTCTTGGCGACCTATCAGATGCTTTAGTTGGTGAGGCCGTTTTTAGTGTGCGGCTGCCAAGGCAGTCATATTCTCTTCGGCGCATAAAGATCTCTTAATACTTCTGTTCACTATATGATGCCACGTGGACCGGGCATCTTGAGCGTGAGGGAAGCGTAATGCGGTATTGCATTAAAGTGAGCAATGTGGAAGGTTAAATGTTCGCTACGGGAGTTATCGGGGAAGCCGAATATAACCTTTAGTAGCAGGGAACCCGTGCAGTGAGCCCCTGGGCCTGGCATTACTCCTTTAAAGGTAGTGTTGCTATGGCAAATTTTCGTTGGGTATATCCCCATTTCGCGGATTGTATCCTGGTATATCAGGTTTAAACTGCTGCCACCGTTCATCAGGACTCGTGCAAATTGGTATCCGTCAATTATTGGGTCTAATACCAGGGGAGCCCATCCTGCCCGCCGGATACTTGCTGAGTAATCACGATGGTCGAAAGTGACCGGTTGAACGACCAGTGGCAGGATTTCGCGGTGATAGGCCCTTGGGCATATTTATCTAGGAGGGCCGCTTTGCTTCCCTTGATCACGTGTAATACGTTGACTGTTTTGACTTCTGATGGAAACTTCTTTTGTTCCCCAGTGTCTTGCTTGAGAGGCTCACCCTCATCTTCGCTTGGTGTATCCCCCCCCCCTTGTGTACAGCGTTGAGCTTTCCGGACTGCTTGAAGACCCAACATTCTCTGTGGGTATGATTAGCGGGTTTACCAGGGGTGCTATGGATCTGACATACCTGGTCCAGAATTTTGTTCAGGCTGGACAGTTCATCTCTGGCGCCTTTAGAGGGCAGCTTTTGTTGTCCTGGCCGAGAGCTTCGGAATCTGGCGTGTACCGCCATGCTCTTCGGGCTGTCTTCTTTATTCCGACACTTATTATTTTTGTTGCGTCATGATTTCCCGTTTTCATCTCTAACTTCGGATGTGCTTGGGTCGCTGGTGTTGCACCTGGCTAGCCAGCTGTCCTCACCCGCGCAAAAGCGGGTCATGAGGCTTGTTAATGCAGCCATTGTTCTCGCTTTTCTTGGCCGAGGTGTCTGGCAAGCCATTCGTCGCGGACGCTATGCTTAAAAGCTGCCAAGGCTTCGGCGTCCGGGCAGTCAACTATTTGGTTCTTCTTAGTAAGAAACTTGTTCCAAAGCTTTCGGGCTGACTCTCCGGGCTGTTGAGTTATATGACTCAAATCGTCCGCATACGGGGGTCGGACATAAGTCCCTAGAAAATTTCCCCGAAAAGCGTCTTCGAGCTCTTCCCAGGTTCCAATGGATTTTTCGGGGAGGCTTTTACACTAGTGCCGAGCTGGCCCTTTGAGCTTGAGGGGTAAGTACTTGATGGCGTGGAGATCATCTCCTCGAGCCATATGGATATGGAGGATATAGTCCTCAATCCAGACCCCAGGGTCTGTTGTTCCGTCGTATGCCTCTATGTTTACGGGTTTGAATCCCTCTAGAAATTCATGGTCCAGCACCTCATCGATGAAACATAGGGGGTGTGTGGCACCCCTGTATCTGGGTGTACCGCGTTGTTCTGATGTTTGTTGTGTTACATCATATGCTGGGGCGCGCTCGCGTGGTCCATAGATGGATCTGGTTACGCCGTCCTTTTGGTGCGATTCCTCATGTGGATCGCGTATTGGCTTGTGAGTGGCATTGTTTGCCGCTCCATGTTGGCCGTGAGGTCGTCTATCCGGCCAGGTGGCTGTTTTGATTTTTGGTTATGGGGGATCTAGGGCCTCCTCATCGAATTTGGGTAGCAACTTCCGCTTCGGGTAGCTCTTGGTGGGGCGATTACCACCATACTTCGCTGCTGTGTTGAGTACTTTACTCCATCTGATTTGGAGTGTGTCCTGCGCAGCCTTGAGCCTTTGCTTCTTCTTTTTCAGACTCCTCGTAGTGGCAACAAGCCTTTGACGGGCATTCTGCTGCTCCGGGTGCCTGTCCGGCGTTATGTCATCCGGACTATTATCTTTGACAGAATTGGTTTGTTGGGTTTGATTCTCCGTATTGCCGTGGTCCGGTAGTGGTTCGCCCTGCTCCAACGCTGGGTCTGTGTGATCGTTATTTTTGCCGAGGTGGGATTTGGGGCGACGCTTACGCCACCACTTTGACTGCTTCTCGAGGGGACAAGCCTTCGTTGCAACCTTCCGTTCCTCGTCGTCGTCTTCTTTTGGTGTGTCCACCATGTATACGTCATATGATGAGGTGGACGTCCAGCACCCTGTGGGCGGTGGTTCCTCTTCGCCTCCCGCATCGTCGTCCATACCGTCGATGTCTTAGGAGTCGAAGTCGAGCATGTCGGTTGAGTCATCGACAGTGGCTACCAAGTGGGTGGTGGGTGGGCCTCGAATTTCTTCATCGTCCGCATCCCAGTCCTGTCGGACATAGTTCGGCCAGGATTCTCCTGACAAGGAGAGAGACCTTAATGAGTTTAGTACGTCGCCAAAGGGCGAGTAATGAAAAATATCTGCGGAGGTAAACTCCATGATCGGCGCCCAATCGGATTCGATAGGAACGGGCGCAGGCGGTTCGGAGTCCGTGGCTGGAGAAGGATCCGGTAGTTTAACAACACGGCTCTCATGCAAGGCAAGGTCAATGTTCGGCTCGATCTCCGCTGAGGGTAAGGCCTCTGTGGCGGGGTCCATCCACCCGTCAGCGGAAGGCGCAACTGGCTCTGAATTGAGGGTCGGAGCGGCTGCCGGTGCGATCTCCTTAACACTGTCCAATGGGAGAGCTAAGTCATGCTCATCGTGACCGCGTGGTGCACATGGCAGAGGCTCGAATCCGTCGAAGGTCAAATCTCCACGGATATCGGCCGTGCAGTTTAAGCTTCCAAACCTGACCTGGTGGCCAGGGGCATAACTTTCCATCTGCTCCAGATGGCCAAGCGAATTGGCCCGCAGTGCAAAGCCGCCGAGCACGAAGATCTGTCCAGGGAGAAAAATCTCACCCTGGACCGCATCGCTATCGATGATAATAGGAGCCATCAAGCCTAACGGCGACAACACAGAGGAACTCTCAATGAAAGCACCAATGTCGGTGTCAAAACCGGCGGATCTCGGGTAGGGGGTCCCGAACTGTGCGTCTAGGCCGGATGGTAACAGGAGGCAGGGGACACAGTGTTTTACCCAGGTTCGGGCCCTCTTGATGGAGGTAAAGACCTACATCCTGCTTGATTAATATTGATGATATGGGTAGTACAAGAGTAGACCTACCACTAGATCAGAGAGGTTAAACCCTAGAAGTTAGCCTATGGTATGATTGTCTGTTGTCCTACGAACTAAAACCCTCCGGTTTATATAGACACCGGAGAGGGTTAGGGTTACACATGGTCGGTTACAAAGGAGGAGATATCCATATCCGTATTGCCTAGCTTGCCTTCCACGCCAAGTAGAGTCCCATCCGGACTCGGGATGAAGTCTTCAATCTTGTATCTTCATAGTCCAACAGTCCGACCAAAGGATATAGTCCAGCTGTCCGGAGACCCCCTAATCCAGGACTCCATCAGGTTGGATGAGATTTATCATGTAATCGAGTTAGTTTTGTTAGGGTTTGATCCCTAGTATCCATTATGTTCTGAGATTGATGTTGCTATGACTTTGCTATGCTTAATGCTTGTCACTAGGGCCCGAGTGCCATGATTTCAGATCTGAACCTATTATGTTTTCATGAATATATGTGAGTTCTTGATCCTATCTTGCAAGTCTATAGTCACCTACTATGTGTTATGATCCGGCAACCCCGAAGTGACAATAATCGGGACCACTCCCGGTGATGACCATAGTTTGAGGAGTTCATGTGTTCACTATGTGCTAATGCTTTGTTCCAGTTCTCTATTAAAAGGAGGCCTTAATATCCCTAAGTTTCCAATAGGACCCCGCAGACACGGGAGGGTAGGACAAAAGATGTCATGCAAGTTCTTTTCCATAAGCACGTATGACTATATACGGAATACATGCCTACATTACATTGATGAATTGGAGCTAGTTCTGTGTCACCCTATGTTATGACTGTTACATGATGAACCGCATCCGGCATAATTATCCATCACTGATCCAGTGCCTACGAGTTTTCCATATACTGGTTTACGCTTATTTACTTTCCCGCTGCTACTGTTACAATCACTATAAAATACCAAAAACATTACTTTTGTTGTCTTTAATTTTGTTGCCGTTACCACTACTATCATATTACTGTGCTACTAAACACTTTGTTGCAGATACTAAGTTTCCAGGTGTGGTTGAATTGACAACTCAGCTGCTAATACTTGAGAATATTCTTTGGCTCCCCTTGTGTCGAATCAATAAATTTGGGTTGAATACTCTGTTGGGGAATGTAGTAATTTCAAAAATTTCCAACGCACACGCAAGATCATGGCGATGCATAGCAACGAGAGGGGAGAGTGTGTCCACGTACCCTCGTAGACCGAAAGCGAAAGCGTTAGCACAACGCGGTTGATGTAGTCGTACGTCTTCATGATTCGACCGATCAAGTACCGAACGCACGGCACCTCCGAGTTCTACACACGTTCAACTCAATGACGTCCCTCGAACTCCGATCCAGCCAAGTGTTGAGGGAGAGTTTCGTCGGCACGACGGTGTGGTGACAATGATGATGTTCTACCGACGTAGGGCTTCGCCTAAGCACCGCTACGATATGATCGAGGTTGATTATGGTGGAGGGGGCACCGCACACAGCTAAGAGATCAAGAGATCAATTGTTGTGTCTATGGGGTGCCCCCTGGCCACGTATATAAAGGAGTGGAGGAGGGGAGGGGCCGGCCCTCTCTATGGCGCGCCCTAGGGGAGTCCTACTCCCAACGGGAGTAGGATTCCCCCTTTCCTAGTAGAACTAGGATCCCTTCCAAGTAGTAGGAGTAGGAGAGAAGGAAAGGGAAGGGAAAAGGAGAAGGAAGGAAGGGGGCGCCCCCCCTCCCTAGTCCAATTCAGACCAGCCCATGGGGAGGGGTGCGGCCACCCTTTGAGGCCTTTCTCTCCTTTCCTGTATGGCCCATTAAGGCCCAATAAGAATTCCTGTAACTCCCTGGTACTCCCGAAAATACCCGAATCACTCGGAACCTTTCCGATGTCCGAATATAGTCGTCCAATATATCGATCTTTATGTCTCGACCATTTCGAGACTCCTCCTCATGTCCCCGATCTCATCCGGGACTCCGAACTCCTTCGGTACATCAAAACAAAAAAACTCATAATATAACTGTCATCGAACTTTAAGCGTGTGGACCCTACGGGTTCGAGAACAATGTAGACATGACCGAGACACGTCTCCGGTCAATAACCACTAGCGGAACCTGGATGCTCATATTGGTTCCCACATATTCTATGAAGATCTTTATCGGTCAAACCGCATAACAACATAAGTTGTTCCCTTTGTCATCGGTATGTTACTTGCCCGAGATTCGATCGTTGGTATCTCAATACCTAGTTCAATCTCGTTACTGGCAAGTATCTTTACTTGTTCCGTAATACATCATCCCGCAACTAACTCATCAGTTGCAATGCTTGCAAGGCTTAAGTGATGTGCATTACCGAGAGGGTCCAGAGATACCTCTCCGACAATCGAAGTGACAAATCCTAATCTCGAAATACGCCAACCCAACAAGTACCTTCGGAGACACCTGTAGAGCACCTTTATAATCACCCATTTACGTTGTGACGTTTGGTAGCACACAAAGTGTTCCTCCGGTAAACGGGAGTTGCATAATCTCATAGTCATAGGAACATGTATAAGTCATGAAGAAAGCAATAGCAACAAACTAAACGATCAAGTGCTATGCTAACGGAATGGGTCAAGTCAATCACATCATTCTCCTAATGATGTGATCCCGTTAATCAAATGACAACTCATGTCTATGGTTAGGAAACATAACCATCTTTGATCAACGAGCTAGTCAAGTAGAGGCATACTAGTGACACTCTGTTTGTCTATGTATTCACACATGTATTATGTTTCCGGTTAATACAATTCTAGCATGAATAATAAACAGTTATCATGATATAAGGAAATAAATAATAACTTTATTATTGCCTCTAGGGCATATTTCCTTCAGTCTCCCACTTGCACTAGAGTCAATAATCTAGTTCACATCGCCATGTGATTTAATACCAATAGTTCACATCACCATGTGATTAACACCCATAGTTCACATCGACATGTGACCAACACCCAAAGGGTTTACTAGAGTCAATAATCTAGTTCACATCGCTATGTGATTAACACCCAAAGAGTACTAAGGTGTGATCATGTTTTGCTTGTGAGAGAAGTTTAGTCAACGGGTCTGCCACATTCAGATCCGTAAGTATTTTCCAAATTTCTATGTCAACAATGCTCTGCACAGAGCTACTCTAGATAATTGCTCCCACTTTCAATATGTATCCAGATTGAGATTTAGAGTCATCTGGATTAGTGTTAAAATTTGCATCGACGTAACCCTTTACGACGAACCTTTTGTCACTTCCATAATCGAGAAACATATCCTTATTCCACTAAGGATAATTTTGACCAATGTCCAGTGATCTACTCCTAGATCACTATTGTACTCCTTTGCCAAACTCAGGGCAGGGTATACAATAGGTCTGGTACACAGCATGGCATACTTTATAGAACCTATGGCTGAGGCATAGGGAATGACTTTCATTCTCTCTCTATCTTCTGCCGTGGTCGGGTTTTGAGTCTTACTCAACTTCACACCTTGTAACACAGGCAAGAACTCCTTCTTTGATTGTTCCATTTTGAACTACTTCAAAATCTTGTCAAGGTATGTACTCATTGAAAAACTTATCAAGCGTCTTGATCTATCTCTATAGATCTTGATGCTCAATATGTAAGCAGCTTCATCGAGGTCTTTCTTTGAAAAACTCCTTTCAAACATTTCTTTATGCTTTGCAGAATAATTCTACATTATCTCCGATCAACAATATGTCATTCACATATACTTATCAGAAATGCTGTAGTGCTCCCACTCACTTTCTTGTAAATACAGGCTTCACCGCAAGTCTGTATAAAACTATATGCTTTGATCACTTATCAAAGCATATATTCCAACTCCGAGATGCTTGCACCAGTCCATAGATGGATCGCTGGAGCTTGCATATTTTGCTAGTACCTTTAGGATTGACAAAACCTTCTGGTTGCATCATATACAATGCTTCTTTAATAAATCCATTAAGGAATGCAATTTTGTTTATCCATTTGCCAGATTTCATAAAATGCGGCAATTGCTAACATGATTAGGACAGACTTAAGCATAGATACGAGTGAGAAACTCTCATCGTAGTCAACACCTTGAACTTGTCGAAAACCATTTTGTGACAATTCTAGCTTTGTAGATAGTAACACTACTATCAGTGTCTGTCTTCCTCTTGAATATCCATTTAATCTCAATGGCTCGCCGATCATTGGGCAAGTCAACCAAAGTCTATACTTTGTTCTCATACATGGATCTCATCGCAGATTTTATGGCCTCAAGCCCTTTCGCGGAATCTGGGCTCATCATCGCTTCCTCATAGTTCGTAGGCTCGTCATGGTCAAGTAACATGACCTCCAGAACAGGATTACCATACCACTCTGGTGCGGATCTCACTCTGGTTTACATACGAGGTTCGGTAGTAACTTGATCTGAAGTTACATGATCATCATCATTAGCTTCCTCACTAATTGGTGTAGTAGTCACGGGAACATATTTCTGTGATGAACTACTTTCCAATAAGGGAGCAGGTATAGTTACCTCATCAAGTTCTTCTTTCCTCCTACTCACTTCTTTCGAGAGAAACTCCTTCTCTAGAAAGGATCCATTCTCAGCAATGAATATCTTGCCTTCAGATCTGTGATAGAAGGTGTACCCATCATTTTCTTTTGGGTATCCTATGAAGATGCACTTCTCTGATTTGGGTTTGAGCTTATCAGGTTGAAACTTTTTCACATAAGCATTGCAAACTCAAACTTTAAGAAACGACAGCTTAGGTTTCTTGCCAAACCATAGTTCATGCGGTGTCGTCTCAACGGATTTAGATGGTGCCCTATTTAACGTGAATGTAGCTGTCTCTAATGCATAACCCCAAAACGATAGTGGTAAATTGGTAAGAGACATCATAGATCGCACCATATCTAATAAAGTACGGTTACGACGTTCGGACACACCATTACACTGTGGTGTTCCAGGTGGCGTGAGTAGTGAAACTATTTCACATTGTTTTAATTGAAGGCCAAACTCGTAACTCAAATATTTTACTTCTGCGATCATATTGTAGAAACTTTTATTTTTGTTATGATGATTCTCCACTTCACTCTGAAATTCTTTAAACTTTTCAAATGTTTCAGACTTGTGTTTCATCAAGTAGATATACTCAAATCTGCTCAAATCATATGTGAAGATCAGAAAATAATGATACCTGCCGCGAGCCTCAGTATTCATCAGACCACATACATCAATATGTATGATTTCCAACAAATCTTTTGCTCGCTCCATTGTTCCGGAGAACGGAGTCTTAGTCATCTTGCCCATGAGGCATGGTTTGCAAGCATCAACTGATTCATAATCAAGTGATTCCAAAAGCCCATCAGCATGGATTTTCTTCATGTGCTTTACACCAATATGACCTAAACGGCATTGCCACAAATAAGTTTTGCACTATCATTATTAACTTTGCATCTTTTGGCTTCAATATTATGAAAATGTGTATCACCACGATCGAGATCCAACAAACCATTTTCATTGGGTGTATGACCATAGAAGGTTTTATTCATGTAAACAGAACAACAATTATTCTCTAACTTACATGAATAACGTATTCCAATAAACATGATCCAATCATATTCATGCTCAACGCAAACACTAAATAACATTTATTTTAGGTTTAACACTAATACCGAAAGTATAGGGAGTGTGCGGTGATGATCATATCAATCTTGGAACCATTTCCAATGCACATCGTCACTTCACCCTTAACTAGTCTCTGTTCATTCTGCAACTCCCGTTTTGAGTTACTATTCTTAGCAACTGAACTAGTATCAAATACTGAGGGGTTGCTATAAACACTAGTAAAGTACACATCAATAACATGTATATCAAATATACCTATGTTCACTTTGCCATCCTTCTTATCCGCCAATTACTTGGGGTAGTTCCGCTTCCAGTGACCAGTCCCTTTGCAGTAGAAGCACTCAGTTTCAGGATTAGGTCCAGACTTGGGTTTTTCACTTGACCAGCAACTTGCTTGCCGTTCTTCTTGAAGTTCCCCTTTCTTCCCTTTGTCCCTTTACTTGAAACTAGTGGTTTTGTTTACCATCAACACTTGATGCTTTTCTTGATTTCTATCTTCGTCGATTTCAGCATCATGAAGAGCTTGGGAATCGTTTCCGTTATCCCTTGCATATTATAGTTCATCACGAAGTTCTACTAACTTGGTGATGGTGACTAGAGAATTCTGTCAATCACTATTTTATCTGGAAGATTAACTCCCACTTGACTCAAGCGATTGTAGTACCCCAGACAATCTGAGCACATGCTCACTGCTTGAGCTATTCTCCTCCATCTTTTAGCTATAGAACTTGTTGGGGACTTCATATCTCTCAACTCGGGTATTTGCTTGAAATATTAACTTCAACTCCTGGAACATCTCATATGGTCCATGACGTTCAAAACGTCTTTGAAGTCCCGATTCTAAGCCGTTTAAGCATGGTGCACTAAACTATCAAGTAGTCATCATATTGAGCTAGCCAAACGTTCATAACATCTGCATCTGCTCCTGCAATAGGTTTGTCACCTAGCGGTGCATCAAGGACATAATTCTTCTGTGCAGCAATGAGGATAATCCTCAGATCACGGATCCAATCCGCATCATTGCTACTAACATTTTTTAACTTAGTTTTCTCTAGGAACATATAAAAATTAAACGGGGAGCAACATCGCGAGCTATTGATCTACAACATAGATATACTAATACTACCAGGACTAAGTTCATGATAAATTAAAGTTCAATTAATCATATTACTTAAGATCTCCCACTTAGATAGACATCCCTCTAATCCTCTAAGTGATCACGTGATCCATATCAACTAAACCATGTCCGATCATCACGTGAGATGGAGTAGTTTCAATGGTGAACATCACTATGTTGATCATATCTACTGTATGATTCACGCTCGACCTTTCGGTCTCAGTATTCCGAGGCCATATCTGTTATATGCTAGGCTCATCAAGTTTAACCTGAGTATTCCGTGTGTGCAACTGTTTTGCACCCGTTGTATTTGAACGTAGAGCCTATCACACCCGATCATCACGTGGTGTCTCAGCACGAAGAACTTTCGCAACGGTGCATACTCAGGGAGAACACTTATACCTTGATAATTAGTGAGAGATCATCTTATAAAGCTACAGTCGAACTAAGCAAAATAAGATGCATAAAAGATAAACATCGCATGCAATCAAAATATGTGACATGATATGGCCATCATCATCTTGTGCCTTTGATCTCCATCTCCAAAGCATCGTCATGATTTCCATCGTCACCGGCATGACACCATGATCTCCATCATCTTGATATATATCAATGTGTCGTCACATGGTCGTCTCACCAACTATTGTTCTTGCAACTATTGCTATCGCATAGCGATAAAGTAAAGCAATTATTTGGCACTTGCATCTTATGCAATAAAGAGACAACCATAAGGCTTCTGCCAGTTGCCGATAACTTCAACAAAACATGATCATCTTATACAACAACTTATATCTCATCATGTCTTGACCATATCACATCACAACATGCCTTGCAAAAACAAGTTGGACGTCCTCTACTTTGTTTTTGCAAGTTTTACGTGGCTGCTACGGGCTCAGCAAGAACCGTACTTACCTACGCATTGAAAACCACAAAGATAGTTTGTCAAGTTAGCGTTGTTTTAACCTTCTCAAGGACCGGGCATAGCCACACTCGGTTCAACTAAAGTTGGAGAAACTGACACCCGCTAGTCACCTGTGTGCATAGCACGGCGGTAAAACCAGTCTCGCGTAAGCGTATGCGTAATGTCGGTCCAGGCCGCTTCATCCAACAATATCAACGAACCAAAGTGTGACATGCTGGTAAGCAGTATGACTTATATCGCCCACAACTCACTTGTGTTCTACTCGTGCATATGACATCTACGCATAAAACCTGGCTCGGATGCCACTGTTGGGGAACGTAGTAATTTCAAAAATTTCCTACGCACACGCAAGATCATGGTGATGCATAGCAACGAGAGGGGAGAGTGTGTCCACGTACCCTCGTAGACCGAAAGCGGAAGCGTTAGCACAACGCGGTTGATGTAGTCGTACGTCTTCACGATTCGACCGATCAAGTACCGAACGCGCGTCACCTCCGAGTTCTGCACACATTCAACTCGATGACGTCCCTCGAACTCCGATCCAGCCGAGTGTTGAGGGAGAGTTTCGTCGGCACGACGGCGTGGTGACAATGATGATGTTCTACCGACGTAGGGCTTCGCCTAAGCACCGCTACGATATGATCGAGGTGGATTATGATGGAGGGGGGCACCGCACACGGCTAAGAGATCAAGAGATCAATTGTTGTGTCTATGGGGTGCCCCCTGGCCACGTATATAAAGGAGTGGAGGAGGGGAGGGGTCGGCCCTCTCTATGGCGCGCCCTAGGGGAGTCCTACTCCCACCGGGAGTAGGATTCCCCCTTTCCTAGTAGAACTAGGATCCCTTCCAAGTAGTAGGAGTAGGAGAGAAGGAAAGGGAAGGAAAAAGGAGAAGGAAGGAAGGGGGCGCCCCCCCCTCCCTAGTCCAATTTGTACCAGCCCATGGGGAGGGGTGTGGCCACCCTTTGAGGCCTTTCTCTCCTTTCCCGTATGGCCCATTAAGGCCCAATACGAATTCCCGTAACTCCCCGGTACTCCCGAAAATACCCGAATCACTCGGAACCTTTCCGATGTCCGAATATAGTTGTCCAATATATCGATCTTTACGTCTCGACCATTTTGAGACTCCTCCTCATGTCCCCGATCTCATCCGGGACTCCGAACTCCTTCGGTACATCAAAACAAATAAACTCATAATATAACCGTCATCGAACTTTAAGCGTGTGGACCCTACGGGTTCGAGAACTATGTAGACATGACCGAGACACATCTCCGGTCAATAACCAATAGCGGAACCTGGATGCTCATATTGGTTCCCACATATTCTATGAAGATCTTTATCGGTCAGACGGCATAACAACATACGTTGTTCCCTTTGTCATCGGTATGTTACTTGCCCGAGATTCGATCGTTGGTATCTCAATACCTAGTTCAATCTCGTTACCGGCAAGTCTCTTTACTCGTTCCGTAATACATCATCCCGAAACTAACTCATTAATTGCAATGCTTGCAAGGCTTAAGTGTTGTGCATTGCCGAGAGGGCCCAGAGATACCTCTCCGACAATCGGAGTGACAAATCCTAATCTCGAAATACGCCAACCCAACAAGTACCTTCGGAGACACCTGTAGAGCACCTTTATAATCACCCATTTACGTTGTGACGTTTGGTAGCACACAAAGTGTTCCTCCGGTAAACGGGAGTTGCATAATCTCATAGTCATGGGAACATGTATAAGTCATGAAGAAAGCAATAGCAACAAACTAAACGATCAAGTGTTATGCTAACGGAATGGGTCAAGTCAATCACATCATTCTCCTAATGATGTGATCCCATTAATCAAATTACAAGTCAGTCTATGGTTAGGAAACATAACCATCTTTGATCAACGAGCTAGTCAAGTAGAGGCATACTAGTGACACTCTGTTTGTCTATGTATTCACACATGTATTATGTTTCCGGTTAATACAATTCTAGCATGAATAATAAACATTTATCATGATATAAGGAAATAAATAATAACTTTATTATTGCCTCTAGGGCATATTTCCTTCTTACCCTACCCTTGAAAGCTGTTGCGATCCCCTATACTTGTGGGTTATCAAGACTAATTTCTGGCGCCATTGCCGGGGAGCATAGCTCTATTCTTTGATTCACTTGGGATTTATATCTGCTTATCATTATGAAGAACTTGAGAGATCCAAAAACCAAGATCTATCCCTCAACTACGAGGGGAGGTAAGGAACTGCCATCTAGCTCTGCACTCGATTCACCTTCTGTTATGAGTAAGCTAGTGACACCTACATCTGCTTCTGCTATTCGTTCTGATATGTCGCATGTTATTGATGATGCCACTTCTACTATGCATGATACTTATGATGAAACTGCTTCTATGTCTGGTATTACTGTGCCCCTTGGTGAATTTCTTGATGAGAAAATTGCTAGGGCTAGAGAAAAAGAAATTATTGAATCTAAATACGATGATGATAGTGATGATGAAAATATGCCTGTTATTCCTGAGGGCTATCTTTTTGATATGGAATCTCCTGCCGCTATTTTTGCTTGCAAAGATAGATATGAGCTTAAGAGGTTATTAATTAAATGGAACAAAGAATCACTTAGAGATAAAATGAGACCCGACCCTGCTTTTGCTACTTCACCTATATGTGTTCCTGATAAGGATTATGAATTCTCTGATGATCCTGATATAATTACTTTTGTTGAATCTGATCCGTTTTATGGCTATGAATCTGAAACTGTTGTGGCACATCTTTCTAAGTTAAATGATATAGCTGCCCTGTTCACTAATGATGAGAGATCGCGTTACTTTTATATACTGAAAATATTTCCGTTCTCATTAAAGGGTGATGCTAAGATATGGTTTAATTCTCTTGATCCTGGTTGTGTGCGTAGTCCCCAGGATATGATTTATTACTTCTCTGCTAAATATTTCCCTGCTCATAAGAAACAAGCTGCTTTGAGGGAAATATACAACTTTGTGCAAATTAAAGAAGAGAGTCTCCCACAATCTTGGGGGAGGCTTCTCAAGTTACTTAATACTTTGCCTGATCATCCTCTTAAGAAACCCAAAATGCTTGATATCTTTTATAATGGACTAACCGATGCTTCCAGAGATTACCTGGATAGTTGTGCTGGTTCTCTTTTCAGGGAAAGAACCCCGGATGAAGCTGAAATCTTATTGAATAATATGTTGACAAATGAAAATAATTGGGCACCTCCTGCTCCAATTATTGAGCCTATTCCTAAACCAACTCCGAAGAAGAGAGGTGTTCTATTTCTCAGTCCCGAAGATATGCAAGAGGCAAAGAAATCTATGAAAGAAAAAGGTATTAAAGCTGAAGACATTAAGAATTTACCTCCTATTGAAGAAATACATGGTCTTAATATACCACCTGTTGAAGAAACTTATGATCTCAATTCTTTATTTACTGAAGAACCTCCTGATCCTGATATCCCGACACAGGTAGTAAAGGTAAATTCTCTCTATAGATATGATAAAGCTGAAGTTCCTTCTACTAAAATTGCTAGTCAGTGCTTGGATGAGTTTGATAACTTTATGTATAAGCAAGACGACTTCAATGCTTATTTTGGTAGACAATTAAAAGAAAATGCTTATATGATTAGACGCTTGTGTGATTACATGGCTGATATTAAAGGTGAACTTAAACTTGTTAGCAAACATGCCTCTATGGTTACCACGCAAGTAGAACAAGTGCTTAAAGCTCAAAAAGAAGTGCTTGATGAAATGAATAGTAAGAAAAATGATTATGCTGTTAGAGTGGCTACTAGAACTGGTAGAATGACTCAGGAACCTTTGTATCCTGAGGGCCACCCTAAGAGAATCGAGCAAGATTCTCAAAGAAATAATATTGATGTTCCTAGTTCTTCTAAAAATAAGAAAAATGATAGAACTGTGCAAACTTCTAGTGAACCTATTGCTGAACCACCTGATAATCCAAATGATATATCTATGTCTGATGCTGAAACACAATCTGGTAATGAACATGAACTTAGTGAAAATGTTAATAATGATGTTCATGATGATGCTCAACCTAGTAATGACAATGATGTAGAAATTGAACCTGCTGTTGACCTTGATAACCCACAATCAAAGAATCAACGCTATGATAAAAGAGACTTTGTTGCTAGGAAACATGGTAAAGAAAGGGAACCTTGGGTTCAAAAACCCATGCCTTTTCCTCCAAAACCATCCAAGAAAAAGGATGATGAGGATTTTGAGCGCTTTGCTGAAATGATTAGGCCTATCTTTTTGCGTATGAGATTAACTGATGTGCTCAAAACAAATCCTTATGCTAAATATATGAAGGATATCATTACTAATAAAAGAAAGATACCGGAAGCTGAGATTTCCACCATGCTTGCTAATTATACTTTTAAGGGTGGAATACCAAAGAAACTTGGAGATTCCGGAGTACCTACTATACCTTGCTCCATTAAAAGAAATTATATTAAAACTGCTTTACGTGATCTTGGAGCCGGTGTTAGTGTTATGCCTCTCTCTTTATATCGTAGACTTGACTTGAATAAGCTGACACCTATCGAAATATCTTTGCAAATGGCTGATAAATCAACTGCTATACCTGTCGGTATTTCTGAGGATGTGCCTGTTGTGGTTGCAAACGTTACTATTTTAACGGACTTTGTTATTCTTGATATTCCCGAGGATGATAGTATGTATATTATTCTTGGAAGACCTTTTCTTAATACTGCAGGGGCTGTTATTGATTGCAACAAAGGCAGTGTCACTTTTCATGTTAATGGTAATGAGCATACGGTACACTTTCCGAGGAAACAACCTCAAGTTCATAGTATCAATTCCATTGGAAAAATTCCATCGATTATATTTGGAGGTTTTGAATTTCCTCTTCCTACTGTCAAGAAGAAATATGATATACTTATTATAGGGGATGTGCATATCCCCTTTGAGGTAACTTAGTGTTATTCGAAATTTCTCTGGTTTCATGTTAATCGGAATGAGTTTGTTAACAAGACTTGATCAACCTTGTTAGTGGATTCCTTTTGATGAGCATGAGATGGATGAAACTAGAAGCACAAACTTCCGTACCCTCTCTATATTTTCTGTTATTTAGTAGAAATAAAGTAAAAATAATATTTTTTTTGTCTGTTTCCTGACTTATCCGTGCAATATAAAAATATCTCAAAAATAAAAGTCCTCAGAATGCCATGCCAATTTAATATGATTTTTTCGGGAATATTTGAGGATTTACTGTGCAAAAATTACCACGGGAGGAGCTGCCACCTGGCCACGAGGGTGGTGGGCGCCCCCCCCCCTATAGGGCGTGCCCCCCTGCCTCGTGGGCCCACGGTGGCCCTCCTCCACTTATCCCAGCACCCATCTTCTTCCTCTGTCTCACACAAACCCGAAAAACCAACTCAAGCACGAGTTCCAGCCACTTTTGCTATGATTTTCGATCTCCTTGCTCAAAGCACCTCTCGCAAAACTGCTTGGGGAGATTGTTCCTTGGTATGTGAGTCCTTGATTGGTCCAATTAGTTTTTGTTCTAGTGCTTTATTCATTGCAAATTTATGCTGCTTAGGTGACCCTGTTCTTGAACTTGCATGTCAAATTTATATGGTCAAAAGTAGTTTTGATGCATGATATAGGCCCTAGGCACTTGTAGGAGTAGTTGCTATCAATATTATTGAGTTTGATTCACTTTTATTTTGAAATTACTAAAAATTTCAGAATTTTTCAGAGAAAAACAATATGCTTAGGAAGATGTTCCAATGTGGTTACTCTAAGAAGCAAGGACCCAGGATTGCTATGCGCGATGCTGACGCGGATCCACCCAGAGACGCTCCAGTATGGCCTTACGAATGGTTGTCAGAAAATTTTATGGACCGTGCGGGAATTGAAGAAGAATTCAAAGCATATTTGCGCAACGCCGGTCTTGAGGATTTTGAGGCTAACAAATGCCCCCAGTATCATGATCTCACAAGTTCATTTGTGAGGAGGTTTGAGTATTCATCTTCGCGTAATTCTCCTTCAGTCATGTTTGATCTTTATGACAAATCTTATACCATGGACTTAGAGGATTTCACTTCTGCTTGCAAACTTTCATCATGGGGTAGTGTTAGGGATCCCCCTAAATCTGAATTTAGAAACTTTCTTGCTAGTATAACTGTGGGGGAATTTAGAGATATAACGCAGGCTACCATAGGGAGCATTCACTTTCCTGCTATACATTATCTCTTCATCGGTAGATGCATAAATGCTAAGGATGAAGCATGTCACATGTGTGTCCCTGATCTTAGCACTCTTAGGAGTGCTGTGTTAGGAGACCAATCTTATCATCTGGGAGCCATTGTAGCTCGTAGGTTGCATCATAATAGACATAATGGAGATTTATTTGGAGGAATTTATGCAACCCACTTAGCTCATTTTCTTGAAATAGACATTCGTGAGGGTGATACGGAGTTGCCTCCTGTATATTTAGATTATAACTCTATGGCTTCGCACCAGTTTGTCGAGAGGCCTGAATCACCTCTCTTATATTGCTTAATTTTTGATAAACCACGTGTTTTCCGTATTACTCTCCCTGCTCCTGCCTTCTTTGATTCACAGACAAAAAGAAGATATGTTATTACCAGAGAGGAGGCAGAAGAGTACGAGAGTAGAGCGGAGGCAGCTCGACTCCACGCTGCAGCGCAGCAGGCGATAACTGCTGCATAACAATATGAGCCTTCTTCTTCCTCATCACAGTACGACCCCAACAACTATTATTATGGATATCAGCCAGGCCAGCCGTGGCCATAGACCAACTTAGGCCAAAAGCCTAAGCTTGGGGGAGTACGTATTTCTCACCGACATTACATTTATATTCACACACACTTATTGCTAGATGTCGGTGCTCATACTTTTTCACTGTAATATCCATGCTAGTTTATTTTCTTTTTCCTGCTTTCTTCTTGTGTGTTTGTTAAACCTTAAGAAAAACAAAAAAATTAGTAGTAGTTTATTTTCCTGTTGTAGTAGTAATAATTAAAAAGAAAACCCAAAAATATTTCCCGTTCTTCTTTTGCTTGTTGGGAGCTTTCCCGTGTAAATATTTTTATTTCTTTTCTTTGGGGGTCAGTAGGAGAAGACCATAATTAAATTGTTGAAGTGGCTCTTATATGCATTATTGTTGAATTAACCAAAGAGCCCATATTGCCTTGTCTTCTCCTGTTTATTGAATGCTCGCAGATTCTAGCTTAGTCCAATGCACGTACACTCTTATTATTATTCACACCATTTGGTCGTGCAAGTGAAAGGCAATTATGATGATATATGATGGACCGACTGAGATGAGAAAAGTTGGTATGAACTCGACCTCTTTTGTTTTTGTAAATATGATGAGTCTCGCGTTCTTGATTCAGCTTATTATTAATAAACATGTTTGCAATGACAATTAGAGATCGTAGTTGCTTGTGCCATGCTTGATTAGCTATGAGTTATAATGATTTACCTTGTGTGCCAACATGCTATTGAGATGGTTATGATGGGGTATGATGGGGTGGTATCATCCTTTGAATGATTTAAGTGACTTGACTTGGCACATGTTCACGCATGTAGTTGAAACAAATCAACATAGCCTTCACGAATTTATGTTCATGGTGGATTATATCCTACTCATGCTTGCATCCAATGTTTATTAGTTTTAATGCATGTACATGGCTGTTGTCGCTCTCTAGTTGGTCGCTTCCCAGTCTTTTGCTAGCCTTCACCTGTACTAAGCGGGAATACTGCTTGTGCATCCAATCCCTTAAACCCCAAAGTTATTCCAGATGAGTCCACTATACCTTCCTATATGTGGTATCTACCTGCCGTTCCAAGTAAATTTGTATGTGCCAAACTCTAAACCTTCAAATAAACATTCTGTTTTGTATGCTCGAATAGCTCATGTATCAACCAAGGTTGTCCTTATCTTCCGTGTTAGGCGGGTTATTATCAAGAGGAGTGGACTCCGCTCCTCACTCACGAGAAAATGGCTGGTCACCCGGATGCCCAGTCCCATGCGTTATGCAAACTAAATTAAAATTAATTGCAAACAAAACTCCCCCTGGGACCTGATGTATGTTGGAGGCACTCATTGTTTCGAGCAAGCCATGGATTGATGTTTGTTGGTGGAGGGGGAGTATAAACTTTACCATTCTGTTTGGGAACCGCCTATAATGTGTTTAGCATGGAACATATCGCCATCTCTTAGTTGCTACGTTGACAATGAAAGTATACCGCTCAAAATACAATTTATCTCTATTTCAAAACCGGGATCTGGAACCTCTACAAATCCCTGCTTCCCTCTGCGAAGGGCCTATCCATTTACTTTTATGTTGAGTCATCACCCTCTTATTAAAAAGCACTAGCTGGAGAGCACAACTGTCATTTGCATTCATCACTGTTAATCTATGTTGGGTGTGACTATGATTGGATCTCTTTTACCATGAATTACAATGTCTAGTCAATCTTTGATCTTCAAAGGTGTTCTGCATTTATGTTTTGCGGTCTCAGAAAGGGCTAGCGAGATACCATCTTGTTATATCATATTATGATTGTTTTGAGAAAGTGTTGTCATCCGAGATTTATTATTATGACTTGCTAGTTGATTATGCTATTGATATGAGTAATTATGAGACCTGAGAATTATTGCAAATGTGGTTAGTTATGATCTATGCTGAAAACTTGAATGCTGGCTTGACATAGTTATAACAACAAGAGCAAACAGAGTTTGTAAAAGTTTTTCTTTCTTTCTTTCAGTTTGTCAACTGAATTGCTTGAGGACAAGCAAGGGTTTAAGCTTGGGGGATTTGATACGTCTTCGTCGTATCTACTTATCCAAACACTTTTGCCCTTGTTTTGGACTCTAACTTGTATGATTTGAATAGAACTAACCCGGACTAACGCTGTTTTCAGCAGAATTGCCATGGTGTTGTTTTATGTGCAGAAAACAAATATTCTCGGAATGACCTGAAACTCCACAGAACACCTTAGAAAAAACAATAAAAAATGCTCGCCAAATATGAAGACCAGGGGGGCCACACCCTTCTCACGAGGGTGGGGGCGCCCCCCCCCCTCCCAGGGCGCGCCCCCTACCTTGTGGGCCCCCTGGAAACCCTCCGACGCCAACTCCAACTCTATATATTCGCTTTCGGAGAGAAAAAAATCAGGGAGAAGAAATCATCACGTTTTACGATACGGAGCCGCCGCCAAGCCCTAAAACCTCTCGGGAGGGCTGATCTGGAGTCCGTTCGGGGCTCCGGAGAGGGGGATTCGCCGCCGTCGTCATCATCAACCATCCTCCATCACCAATTTCATGATGCTCACCGCCATGCGTGAGTAATTCCATCGTAGGCTTGCTGGACGGTGATGGGTTGGATGAGATTTATCATGTAATCGAGTTAGTTTTGTTAGGGTTTGATCCCTAGTATCCATTATGTTCTGAGATTGATGTTGCTATGACTTTGCTATGCTTAATGCTTGTCACTAGGGCCCGAGTGCCATGATTTCAAATCTGAACCTATTATGTTTTCATGAATATATGTGAGTTCTTGATCCTATCTTGCAAGTCTATAGTCACCTACTATGTGTTATGATCCGGCAACCCCAAAGTGACAATAATCGGGACCACTCCCGGTGATGACCATAGTTTGAGGAGTTCATGTATTCACTATGTGCTAATGCTTGTTCCGGTTCTCTATTAAAAGGAGGCCTTAATATCCCTAAGTTTCCAATAGGACCCCGCTGCCACGGGAGGGTAGGACAAAATATGCCATGCAAGTTCTTTTCCATAAGCATGTATGACTATATATGGAATACATGCCTACATTACATTGATGAATTGGAGCTAGTTCTGTGTCACCCTATGTTATGACTATTACATGATGAACCGCATCCGGCATAATTATCCATCACTGATCCGGTGCCTACGAGTTTTCCATATACTGGTTTACGCTTATTTACTTTCCCGCTGCTACTGTTACAATCACTACAAAATACCAAAAACATTACTTTTGTTGTCTTTACTTTTGTTGCCGTTACCACTACTATCATATTACTGTGCTACTAAACACTTTGCTGCAGATACTAAGTTTCCAAGTGTGGTTGAATTGACAACTCAGCTGCTAATACTTGAGAATATTCTTTGGCTCCCCTTGTGTCGAATCAATAAATTTGGGTTGAATACTCTACCCTCGAAAGCTGTTGCGACCCCCTATACTTGTGGGTTATCAGTGATTCCTCCTTCACCACCCCCGACACGACTCTGTAGTGCAACACCTCAAGCGTGAACATCGAAGGTGATTCCTCCTAGTTCGTCTTGACGATTAACATCAGGTGGATTCCATCGAGGGTGATTCCTCGGATTCCCCCTTGATGTTATGGACACACGGTTACCTGGACTTTACCTCAGACCTTGTTGAAGTCGGGTCGGCCCCGAGGGGTACCCACGAGAGTTACTGAAGTCGGGTTGACCTGGAGGGTACCCGCGAGATAATTACGAGGCACGACCAAGAAGGTAGACCGCCCTAGTGAGAGGGTTGGGCCTGGCCCTTGCCGTATTTCCTCGAGACGGGGTGATGGGGTCACATGATCACGAGTCTCTGCTCGTCTCTAAGGATTTGTGTATTTGATCTAAGTTGGCCACTGGCCTAGATGCACTAACCACCACGCGGGAACAAATATGGGCACTCGATGTCGGAAGATTCTTCTGAAAGATCTATCAGACGTCCAGTTCAACATTGTGGGTCTGTCGGGCCAGTGCCATCCAGGATGAGGTGGTGCTCATCCCGCCTCATCGCATAATGACCCGGAGTGCAAAGGGCGATGGGCCCAAGACCCCGGAGCGCTTAAGATGTAGACCAGCAGGGACCTCGCTTCGGAGCCTAGGTAGGACTACGACGTGTTGATCTTCCAAGGCCGGACATGACCCAGGAAAGTGTGTCCGGCCAGAGTAATAAAGCGTGTTGGGTAATGTGGTGCACCCATGCAGGAAAGTTATCTATTCGAATAGTCGTATCCACGGTAATGGACGCTCAGAGTTGTATCCGATCTATTAAAACTAGAAATGGATACTTGAGACGTGAGATGGATATGTTGGCTCCGGGATTGCTTTCTCGCAGGGAGTCGAGGAAGGATCTCTGGGCGTTAATGCTACAACATTCTTGTTAATTATAAAATGCTATTTTTTACTCTTCTAAATATTGCATGATGCTTGAAGATGCTAGTCTTCAATAGGCTAGACTTTTCCTTCTATTCTGGCACTCTACAGTTCTGTCCATAGATACAGCCCCATCCCTTTGATACCGATGCATATTTAGCATAGTTCTGATGTAAGTCTTGCGAGTACTTTGGTGGATCCCAGGAGCCAGATGCCACTGCCGATGACTACTACTACCCCGACGGAGCCTACTACTATGTGGAGACCGCCGACGACCAGGAGTAGTTAGGAGGTCCCAGGCAGGAGGACTTGCCTTTTCGATCTGTATCTTGCTTGTGCTTGCCTTCTTAAGGCAGTCTTGTTTAACTTGTGTATGTACTCAGATATTGTTGCTTCCGCCGACTCATGTGTGCTCGAGCTTCTGTATTCATGCCCTCGAGGCCACTGGCTTGTAATATGAAGATTGTATTATTTCAATTTGTGTCTAGAGTTATGTTGTAATATCTTCTCGTGAGTCACTGATCTTGATTATACACATTTGCGTGTATAATTAGTGTACGGTTGAAACGGGGGCGTCACAAGTTTGTATTAGAGCCGACTGCATGTAGGAACCCCATTTCCGACTCCTTGGCCGAAGTTGAGTCTAGTTTTTAAAAAATGTTTTTACTAACATAGTTGTATTGTGATATTTTCTCGTGAGTTCCTGATCTTGATTGTACACATTTGCGTGTATGGTCGACATGGGGCGTCACATTAACCATCTTAGCACATGTACTATACGCACGGAAATATGAACGATTAGAAGTGGGTTATTCGATTACATCGATGGATGCATGTAACTATACACTAGTGAATATACATGCACAAAACTTGCAGCACAACACGTACATCCGTCCAATGACAATGTATATTTGATCGTTTTTTCAACCTTGTATGGCAACATGGGTAGAATGATCCCATGTTGCGATTAACACTGTTTATGGCCAAACTAGACAGAAGTTTCACACAGGGAACAAATTTTACATTTGGGAAGAAAAACATTTCTGGACCAAATAGAGAAGCAAACTTTAAGAAATGGCCAAATAAGAAATTCTCTTTCATCAATACCCCCATCCTCCTGCAACATTGACCTCAAATATCGAAAGGTGTCCTTCTGAGGTACCATCTGCCCATCAAGCCTAATCTCCTTCTCTTCACATCTAGTAGTAATGAAACTGCACATCATGTGCCAACTATGAATATGATCTTCTATTAAACTTTAGCTGGCTGTTAATTATGTTGTGCTAGCTGCTGGCTAACCATGGCCTGCGGCGACTGGGTGTTTCTTTTGGGTGCATGGACTTGTACAACTAGCTGGATGGTCACGATCGGCGAGGGAGAGCCTGCACCTTGAAGTTGGGCTTTTCCAGCTATGTTAATTTTGTGATGGGGTAAGTGATGCTCCAGGACCATGGTTGTGATGTGCTTGGTTTTAGTGGTCCTGATGTATGACCCTAATTTTTTCGTTTCTTGCTTTTTTAGTATATCGTGTCTGATTTCAATCCTCGGTTTTATAGTTCTACTAAACATAAACTCTTTTGATTCTAAATTTTGTCTCCATAATTCTAACTTTCTATTTACACCCGTCTTACTCTCATCAACTAGCATCACATCATCCGCAAAGAGTATACACCATGGGATATCTCATTGTATACCCTTGTGACCTCATCCATCACTAAGGCAAAAAGATAAGGGCTCAAAGTTGACCCCTTGTGTCTACATCACTTGTTCGGACACTTGTCACAACATTATCGTACATATCCTTGATGAGGGTAATGTACTTGCTGGGACTTTGTGTTTCTCCAAGGCCCACCACATGACATTTGCGGTATCTTATCATAGGCCTTCTCCAAGTCAATGAACACCATATGCAAGTCCTTCTTTTGCTCCATGTATCTCTCCATAAGTTGTCGTACCAAGAAAATGGCTTTCATGGTCGGCCTCCCAGGCATGAAACCAAACTGATTTTTGGTCACGCTTGTCATTCTTCTTAAGCGATGCTCAATGATTCTCTCCCATAGCTTCATTGTATGGCTCATCAGCTTAATTCCATGGTAACTAGTACAACTCTGAACATCCCTTGTTCTTGAAGATTGGTACTAATATACTTCGTCTCTATTCTTGTGGCATCTTGTTTGCCCGAAAAATGAGGTTGAAAAGTTTGGTTAGCCATACTATCGCTATGTCCTCGAGGCCTTTTAACAACTCAATGGAGGATACAATCAGGGCCCATCACCTTGCCTCATTTCATCCTTTTTAAATCCTCCTTGACCTCGGACTCCTAGATTTGCCACACATAAAACTGAAGTGTCAAATAATTTGCTTTATTTTACTATACTAGCAAAGTGTGTTGAAATGGGAGATTTTTTTTCATAATATCAAATGGCCATGACCACATTTTGCGCTGCATGACCGAGATATACTATCACTCTCATTTTTGTGAAATCATGAACATTTTTCTTAAAATCATGAACATTTTTAAACTCGTGAACATATCTAAAATCGTGAAAGTTTTTCATATTCATGAACATTTTTATAGATTTTCAAAAAAAATTAAAATCACGAACTTTCTGAATTCATGAAAATTTTATACTGTTTGCTAACATTTTTTAAAAATTGTAAAAAAATTCAGAACGTTTTTCTTGAATAGACGAACATTGCTATGATCGACGAACAATTTTTTTCAAAATTGGTGGAACAAAATTTGAAATTCACGAACATTTTTGATTTAATGAATATTTTTTGAAATGCATTACTTTTTTGTATGTCATGAATATTTTTTGAATTTTTTATATTTTTCAATTCATGAATATTTTTTGAATTGGCAAAATTTTGTTCTATTTTATTAACATTTTTTAATATAACTTTGAAAAAGAATCATGAACATTTTTAGATTTCCCGAACATTTGTTTACAAATTTACGATCGTTTTTAAAAAATCGCGAGCATTTTGTGAATGCACAAACATTTATGAATTATTAAACATTTTATTTTGTAGTTCTCATTTTTTTATTTTTTGGAACTCTTTTGAAGTCCCAAATTATTTAAAGTAGAAAAAGTGAAGAAGGAAATGAAAATCGAAATTTTAAAAAGAAAAAAATGTTAGGGCCAGGTTCTTGATGGTAGGCAGGCAGGCGGGAGCTGCGACATAATGTGCGCCTACCATCAGATGGTCCTGCTAGCTACCACACGCCGCCGTAGCCGCGCCATGGGCTACCTACTGGCCACTCCAAGCCACCGCGACCTTCTCACTACTGGCCACTCCAAGCCCTGTGTACCTCGCTATGGCGCAGCTCCCGCCTGCCTGCCAACTTCTACGCACACCGAAGCTAGCCGCACCAGTACGAGCGACACGAGTGCGCCCACCGTACAGGTGCCCAAGCTGACGTCCGTGTCATTCTGGAGTTTCCCTTTTGGAAACCAACGCCATCTGGTCGCCGACGAGATACTTAAGCTAGGTACGGAATGAGCTCGACGACGCTCCAGCTGCTTCTGACGTGCAGCCACGCATTACTTGCCGCTGGTGGTGCTTTCCCTCGAGCTCGCAACGCTCAAGGGCGAGGCCGATGAGTCGAGGTGCAGATGGCTAGGTTGGTGCACCGCACCTTGATGCCTCGTTGAGCACATTTATGCGGTTTTTAATCCCTTTCCGCAACGGCATTTGAAACTGTCGTCAAGTGAGTATGAGCGATAAGAGATTTTTCCCACACGACCCAGAAATCATCGGGAATAGACCCTCCTATCATTTTTTGTTGGGGCCATGTGCGATCGGGCGAGGCATCGGAACCCAATCATTTTCGTTCGTATGTACATCCGACACGGTGAATCCCAGAAAATCATTTTCGTTCGTATGCATATCACACACAGTCAAGTCAAAGAATATGTTTCCGTTTTTATGTACATCTCAAGCCAAAGAATATCCAAATCGTCTAAGTTCCCGGCCGGTCACCCATCATCTCACTACTCCAGCTTGAGCACACTTAACTTTCAAGTTCTATTCCTCCTCGTTTTCACGTCTGCACTTGTTGTTTTCTTGACAATAGTAAGCTCTCAATCCTATTAACTCTTAGGAGTTAAACTTGAGCACAAAGTCACATGTTACACCGTTTGAGTTTGAAACTATTATTCTTAAAACCAATAATTATTTAGTAACACTAATAAATAGTTTGATCAGATTTGACCAAAATTCAAAAAACCTGAAATAATTATTTAGTAACACTAATGTTCTCGAAAAATTATTTAGTAATACTAATATTCTTGAGTAAGTAGTTTGACCAAAATTCAAAAAAACTGAAATTTGAGTATAATTGTTTTTCCTTTTAGAATTTGAGGATTCTAAAAATTTGCAATACGTTTTTTTCGTGCTGAACATTTTGATATATTATACGTTTTTTTCGACATCGTATGCAAAAGATATAGTCGTTTTACTTTTTCATCACACTTTTTTGCAAAACATGTTCAAATTTATATTTTTTTAAATTTTCCTAACTAGTAGATGTAGTAACATAACTAAATTTATATTTGACCAAAATTGTTTTAAATTTATGTTTTACATTTAAAGATTATTATATACATAAAATAGATCCTCAAGAGCACAAGTTCAAACCACATAATAATATGTTATATCACGCAGAGGCAAACCAAGCCGACTGGCTTTGTTGAGTTTAAATACTCTCTTAATATGTTTTTAGTATCGTAATGAAAATTATGATAACCAGATTTAAATACTTAAACCAATGCACAGTTTCTAATTTGAGAAATGGTGAGACATCTTATTTGCACCAATAGTCATATAAAACTAAAATCAAAACAATTTTTGTTCTTCCATTATTATACTATTATAATATTTTTCATGTCCCCTAATTTTTTTATGAATATAACTGCTTAATATACATTAAAAAGCACTAATAATTTTTTTGTTATTATGATATGATTTAGAAATCTCTATCATGATATTCAATAATATTAGAACACACACACACAGAAAATCTATTTATTCCGTTTTACAAGAGTAAGGCCCGCTTGGGTAATTAATAGCTACTTAGTCCCCACGAGTAACTCCTCCCATAAAATTGTTACGCTTGGTTGATCATATCAAGCTCGCGTGGGGAGATTTTTTGCTTGCTGCAATTCTATTCCTCGCACGCAGAATCTAAAAATGGTTGGTTTTTACTGGCTGTCATTAGTATCATCCCTATTCCTCACATGCAGAACCTAAAAATGGTTGGTTTGTAACTCTCCTACATGCAGAAGATATATAATTACACCAACGAGTATTATTTCAGATAAATTATACAATAAAAAAATCTAAATATACACATATTAGTTATATTCCAATTATTATCCTTCTTTCATTTCAGTTTACAAGTCATACGTGTATACCTAGGTTGCCAATTTTATCATCCTAATATAAGTTATATAACACAAAAATTATAGTGTTTGAAAATAAAACATCTGAAGTTTATATTGATACATTTTTTATAATATATGACTTGTATTAGGTATGTCAAATTGACGACCCTGAAATACACGCACACCCTGTACACTGAGAGAGGGAGTAACACTTTACATCGCTTAAAACAAAAAATGGTTTGTAAGTGCGTTTTCAATCAAAAATTATTATTTTGGTTCTACATTGCAAAAGTTAAATATTGTATGAAAATTGTTTCACATCACCCCACACCCAAAAATAATTCCTTATTTTGTCAGAATTTCAATATCTTCCGAACAATTGTTTTATATTGCACCAGCTCAAAAAAATATATTGTATCAATACGATTTAAGTATTATTAGCTAATATTTTCAAACAATTGTTTTAAATCACCAGACACAAAAATGGTTTGGTTTTCAACAGCCAAGAAGCCATTTTTGAGTATTATTCCAATTCCTAAATCGTGATACATTATACAATTTATATTTTAGAATAATACACATAATAATTATACACCAATGAATAATACTCAAAAAAGGTTTTTGAGAGCTTTTTCTATTTTTTTCAATTCCATATTGCAAAAGTTCTCTTTTTACATCGCCCAAACCCACAATGCTTTGCTTTGTACTAGCTATAGATATCATTTTTATTATTTTATCACATGTGAAGTTCAATATCTTCAAAATAATTAAAAATGCTTTATACCAATACCACAAGAATTATTAGCTGATATCTTTCAAACAATAGTTTTAGATCGCCTCAGACCAAAAATTGTCATACATAATTTTTCAAACTGATATCTTTCAAACAATTATTTTAGATAGCCTCAGACCCAAAAATGCCATAGATAATTTTTCAAGTATTATTTTGGTATGTTATCTTTCAAACAATTGTTTTACATCACCCCAATTCATAAAATAGTTTGTACAGCCCTGCATGTGAAGAGTGGCGATGTAGCTCACGAGCTCGCGCGCTCCCGCTGTATGGTCCAATGGTACATCGGCACGTTTGGTCTGCATTTATGGAGGATGGAAATACTGCCGCGTATACGCGAAAAGAAGAGGGCACATGCGGGGATGGGCCCGCACGACGTGTCGACGGAGAACGCCACTGGCCTGACGCCGGTCGTGAACTCCAAGTACTGGCTGATGCTCAAAAAAAAAACTCCAAGTACTGGCTTTGACGAACGGCGCTTGGGGTAAAAAAAAAAGTAATTCTCAGAGACGCTATTTTCCCCTGGATTCGCGGCCGGAGAGGGTTGTACTCATTGCGATGGCGGAGGCGACGGGGGATGGGTTCGAGTTCTTATCCGATCCGGTTGATAGGTATGCTTGTTGCCCTCGCCTGAATTCCATTCATGGTGGATCTTTCGTAGCATGAATCTCAGGGAGCGTGTTACCCCGTTGGACAGATTCCCTGTGCTGGCGTTGATGGCGGTGACTACGCGCCACCGGCGCAGCCCGCTCCAGATCTGCTGGATATAGCAGGCGAGTCTAGCATTGATGATGTGGGCGACCGGCCGCCGGCACTAAGTAGAACTGAACGGCGTTTGCTCGAGCATGAGCTTGTCGGTGCCGGACTTAGAACAGTGAACAGGCAAGGACGACCGGCAAGGACGATGGATGGTATTGCTTCTGCAAGTTCAAACCATTTCGTTTCAGTTTCTTGATTCTAGACGATGGATGGTATGTATTGCGTCTGCAAGTTCAAACCATTTGGTTTCAGTTTCTTGATTCTAGACGATGGATGGTATTGCGTCTGCAAGTTCAAACCAATTTGTTTCGGTTTCTTGATTCTAGACTTGTCTTTTTGTTGCACAGTAGAGCAGGCCAGACACTATGGGCCTGTTCGTTGTCCCTCCCATTCCGTGACTCCGCTCCCGGAGCAGCCAAAGTAGCAGTTCAAAATCATGGAGCGGGGAACTCTGCGGATCCTTGGATTTGGCGGAGCTGATGGTTTCCCAAACAGCTCCTATATGTGCTTTTCTTTCCTCTCGCGATGTACTCTAGATGATTGTAACTGATTGGTGATGATGAATACAGTCAGCATTTCATCTATTCTCAAAAGAATAAAAATCCAGTTGGCACTGCTAACTCTTCAAACACTACCATCGTGCGTGTTTTCGCTCAGAATCTGTTTGTCAATGGTTTGTGTTAATTCATTCTGCACTGACCTATTGAGCATTTGAATATCATGACGAACTGGTAAATGAATATTTTAATGAGTATGCATACACTTAACTTGAAAACTTCTATTGTTTGTCAGTACATGGTGTTTTCTAGAGCTATAGAACCTTAAAATTACAGCACGAGAGGAGTTTACCCTTGGTACTAGTCAACCGATTATGCATGAAACGGTTTACATCGTGCAAGGCTCGTGTTGCACGGCCGCCTACAGAACGGCCACCATGCATGCATTGGCAGAGTGTGCACATTCAGGGGATACGCAGAGAAGCATGCTGAAACTGTGGAGAAAACATCATGTTGAAGGGAGACACCAATATGGTAACCATCTTTCATCTTCTTTGATCTCAGGTCACCAGTTTGGCGAATTCTTTGGAAGCAAGATTTTTTTGCTGGATGCTTTGCATGGGATCATGCCGCTGAAATCTATCCTTGCAAATAGACACACATCGGTACTGAAGGTCACTGCCCAATCTGTAACTTGGGCGTTGAGGATGTTAAACACTTGCTTTTTGAGTGTACGCCTGCAGTGGAATTATGGAAATTGCATGTTCATACCATCATCTTTGATGTGATGCACGTTGATGGATTGAGTTCGGTAATCATGGAATGTTCCTGGAGCACCTAATGTTACTCTTCCAGAACTGCTGGCCGTCAGTGCATGGTACCTTTGGTGTATTCATCAGCAACGAATTCATAGTGAGACTGTCCCACCTCTAAACAACAGGCGCCTTCCAGAAAATGTATCGCCATGCTGTCAAAACGATGGAAGAAGCCAGACATGGGATTTGTCAAACTCAACGTCGATGCTTCCTTATTATAAGGGATACACATGGAAATCTTGTGCCAGCTTCATGCGAACATATAACTTTGTCTCTGACTATTGCTATGAAAGTTTTGAATTGGCAAATTCTATTAGATGCAACAACGTTCGAGCTGAATCAGACTTGCTGGAGGTTATCAATGCATGCTAGGGTCAGGAAACTTGATGGAACGTATCAGCTGCTATTTTTGCGAGCATCATCGACACTGCAAATTCGATTGGGAATGTCCAATTTAATCATTGTCCAAGGGACTCAAACTCTGGTACATGAGCTAGCGAAGCACTCTATTACGTTTATGGCTACATGTAATTGGGTTGATGAACCTCCTGATTTTATTTTGCCCTATCTCGTGGACAATGTAACTATTCTTTAAGCAATAAAGCGAGACATGACGGCGTTCCCTAAAAAAAGCACCAAGTGTAATTGTTGATGTAAAACCTGTGGCAACATTTTTTTTAGGGAAACTGCGGAAACATTTGTGGTGTGCAGCATTTGGTGGATGAATTCTGTTGTAGCCTTGGTTTCAAAAAAATAATTATGTTGTAGCCTTGTAGCTATCGGACACCGATTAAGTGTTCGCTGGCGGGTTTTTCCGTTATTACTGTAACTATAAGGTCACATTCAGAGTGTTGCAAGTAATGTCTGAAACGGAAATGGCAATCTTTGTATGATATGGTACAGTAGTAATCAAACTTGCTTGCGCTGAGGGTACAGGGTGACTTTTTTTTTTGAGGAAAGGCCATTATGGCTAGCTTGATTGATTAATGCATAAAGATACATCGTCTACGAGCTTGCTCACCAGACAATCTGGAGGCTCGTCGGTTCAACTAGAAGAAAGTTTATTACAATAACTAAAATTAGCTAGCACATGTGCCGCTTGATTTGCTGATCGAAAACAATGCTTAAAGTTGACCTTCCCAATCAAGGTAGAGATGTCCACACATTCCGCGAATATCGCTGCCGCCGCGTCCCACCAAGTACTCTGACCGGAGCAGCAGTTGATCACCGTTAGAGAGTCGGATTCCGCTTCAACTCGCTGGAACCCTAGGCTATTTGCCAAGTTCAGTCCGTCTCTCATCGCCATTGCCTCTGATGTCATTGCGTCCGCTGCATATGGGATAAACTTACATTGAGCTGCAAGGAAAATACCTCGTTCATCTCTAATAATTGCTGCCATAGCTCCAACTCCTTGATCCGCAAAAAAAGGCCGCATCCACATTAAGTTTGATGAACTTTGGGTGGTTCTTCCTTCGATTTGGGAAATCTTTTATCATGTCAATAAACGGGCTCAACCACCCAACAAGTTTGGGGGACTGGCTAGAAAAACCAACGAGTTTGTTTGGTGGCCCAACCACCCAACGTAAATGCTGCCGTGCGTATACCGTCCACGTTGCGTTCGGCATTCCCTAAACGGCGCCCGTTACAGGCATGGGTGCAAACGGGCGCACACCCCCCGCGGCGCACTGGGCTGGCCCATTACGTGTTTTTATTTTGTGTCTTAATCCGCAAAAAAGGGCGCTACCAGGATTCGAACCCTAGTATTCGTTCTTCTTCCTTTTTCCTTTTTTTGTTTACCTATTTAAATTTTTTGTTTTCTTTTTTCTCTTCGTCTTGGCACGATGAATTGGTTCGCAAATACATGAACATTTTCTTCAAATTGATCAACTTTTTTCAAAATCCATGAACTTTTTTAAAAATTTTGATTAACTTCTAGTCAAATTCGATGAACAATTTTTGCAATTTGGTGAACTTTTTTCAATGTTGATGAACTACTTCAGATTTGACGACTTTTTTCCCCAATTTTAATGAATTTATTTTCAAATTCGATGAACTTTTTTCACCTTTTTGTAAACTTTTTTCCAAAACCGATGACTTTTTTGAAAAATCGTGATCTATTTTTCAAAATTGATGAAATTTTTGCAAAAACGGTGAACCTTTTTTGAATTTTGATGAACTTTTCCCAAAATCGATGAACCTTTTTTGAATTTTGATGATTTTTTTTTCAAAATCAATGAACCTTTTTTGAACTTTGATGAACTTTTTCAAAATCAATGAACTACTTTCAAAATCGATGAACCTTTTTTGAATTTTGATGAACTTTTTTCAAATCTGTGAACTTTTTTTTGTCATGATTTGTGAACTATTTTTAAAAATTGATAGACATTTATCTCAAAATCGTGAACTCTTTTTCAAAATCGATTTTTTTAAAAACAGATGAACTTTCCTGTGATTCATGGACTTTTCCCAAAATGTTTTCAAAAAAAATAAAAAACAAAGCGAATTGCGCAACTACAAATGTGCTTATATAAGTTCGCCCTGGATTTGCTCATTAGCGCAAAGTAGGTGAGGTGGTAAACAAACTGTTCTCTGTCCTTATGGCGCGAGTTCGGTCCATGAGGAGAACCATTTTTGCGGTTGTTTTTTTTCGCTTTTTTCTGGCTACCCCTTCGGGCGCCAGTACCAGAAACCAGCGCTGAGAGCGCCGGTTAGGAGCTCCCGTTGCGTTCCGTTAGCCTGCAGGTCGGTACATGACTTTGTGTCCGTCAAGTGCCAAACAAACGTCCAATGTTGATGCGGGTCCGCCCCTGTACTATATGGGCCGGATAGTTCATTCTGGACAACGTATACACTCGATAATACCTTCAGTGGCCTCGATCCTAATGCGACGGATGCCTAGCGATTCCGTGAGCAGGTGTGCTCGTTCGCTCCTATGAATATCCGCCTGCATGTGGACCTTTTGCTCACCAGATATTACTGTTGAATATCTGCAGAAGAAAAGGAAGATTACCATAGAATTTTCTTGACATAATAAAAGAAAAAATACCCTGGCTGATATCTTATCAAAGAAATAATAATTTTGAAGGAAGATGGTCAATATTTTGATGCAAGTTTCTTTAAGAACTCTGCCTTGTAATTTCAAATAAATCAAGCATTAGAATGCAGACGGTTGGCACAACCCAATTCTAATAATTCCAGAAAGTATGCAGCCCAGTATTTCAATTTTCTCATTAAAAATAAGCACTAGCTCACGACGCCTTCCAACATTTTGAAGCAGCAACAGTATGGAATAGAGTTGAAAGCAAATTCGACTAGTGCAACAGTCAAACCAAGGTCACAGACAGCACACGTCATATTAAGACCATTTAAGTCACAAACTTGGCTCCTTAAATTTGACCTCTACGTTGCTCACGTAAAGTTTCTCGTTCCACTCCTAGCTTTTATTCCTCCAGTAGAATCTAACGGAAGATAGATGGGTAACGTAGAAAAGTTTAAACAACACAAGCGCAAAGTTTAATGTGGAGAGAGCAAGGTCCCTACTTATGGCAGCCCGAATGCAATCTAAACTCCTTTAATTTTTGTATACAAGGCCACTTCATTTTTCATGTCAAACTTTGACTTGTAATTTTGGTCAACAAAATATGGGATATACGTCATCAAAATTATATCAAAAGTTCTTTGAAAATGTGCATTAATGGCATGCTTTTTGTGGCATATAACTCACAATTCGTTGATAAAATTAATGGTCAAAGTTCGACATAAAATATGAAGTGGGCTTGTATACAGAAATGGAGGGAGTATCAGTTTAGCACCATCCGAATGTTATGTTAGTCAGCATTAAATTGGCAGACTTATTTAGGGCCAAATCAAATTTTATTTGTAGACAAACAGTTGGGTTTCCAACTTATAGTTAACAGAAAAGTTTTCAACGAAATGCTTCTACCCTATAAATTGTATGCTATACTACATCGTAATGACCAAATAGGGTTGATAAAAAATGTACCTGCATAGCTTCCTTGAGTTCTTTTGCTTCATCATTGCTACTGAAATGGTCACGGACAGGCTTGAAACAGAAAAAATGAAAATCAGAGTTAAGTGTTATTATGATAAAAACAAATATTTGAATGTATAATTAATAACTACTAAAATGCTCCAATAATTCTAGAATATAAAGCACATTTTGTTGATCACATAAGCAAGGTAAAAAGAACAACCTTCCCTCAACAATTAGGACTAATCACTTAAACTCACAGACATGCATAAATGCAATGTGTCATCGTTCACATTAATGAGGGGAGTTGATTCATATGGCCGTATTGGATGAAGATCAGTAAATATTTCTTTCATACTTCATAAAATAAAACCTATCACCAAAAACTATATAGATATAATACTAGAATAAAATGGCTCTAGTTTAAATAACATGGCTCTAGCTTGTCATCTACCACAAAATTCCACGTCAATTTTGGACAGCCCTTACATTATGTTGAACAAGAACACAAGGGCCGTTAGAAGGTCCTTAGGCATAGCTGAGAAAAATCACTGGAACAGCTGGTAACTGCTCTCCAATTGATACTAACAGGGCAGAAGTATCTATTAGTGGGCATGGTTGGTGGATACCATCAGCTTTTAGGGCAATCCAAAATTAGTACATAGAGAACATGTGAAAGTAGGGTCAAACTGTTTTTCAGATGAGTTACCGGAACTTGCTGGTTTTTTAGAGGTTTGCTTGCTTGGAGATGGGTCAGAGCTTATAGGATAAGAGAGTTGGTTATAAAAAGCCTAACCAGATATGGTCAAATTCTAATGCAAGGATAAGAGAGAAGATGTTCTGAGAGAGAAGACAGAAAAGGTTTCTTTCTTTTGTTTTTGTGCCAACCAGAGACACCATCAAATAAAACCTTTGATTTCTTCCGCTTTATGAAATTTCATGCATTTTCCGCATGCAATACCTTCAGGCTCTAATTCATAAGGAATTGAGTCAAACATATATATCCAGCTGGTTAAAAAGCTCAACCAGAAATGGCCATAATCAGATTCTAACGTAAGTTGTAGGCCAAAAAGGTTTCTTCCTCTGGTTTTTGTGCTGACCAGGAACACCGTCAAATAAAGCCTTTTGTTTCTTCCGTTTTATAAATTTTCATGCATTTTGTCCTTGTACCATTCTTCAGGCTCTCTAAGAACGAAACAAGTCAAACCTTTATATCTAGTCGATGATTAGGTGACATGGGGAGGACATGCACAATACTAACTTGTACTAATGTCTAGCACAAATTATACAAGGAAGGCGCCAAATAAAGGTCCAATTGTCATCCAACGAACGAAACGAACCTAGAAAAGGGGCACAAATGAACAATACCACTAGGCTTCTAGGTTAATACTATTTGATTTAATATTGAGACATTGTGTCAATCATACGCAAAATCTTTTGATCGATACATCCATTGATATCAACGGAACTTTCAAAATCAATCAGAGAAATGACAAAACATACATAGAATAAGAATCACTGCAAGTTAGAAGACAGATAAAGAAATTTACCTGCAACATCATATTTATTGCCTTGACAAGCGCCTGCTTCACATCAATTGGATGCAAAGCGCCACTTTCATAATCAGCAGCAAGCTCTTCCATGCACATGAACGTCCTGCATAGAAGTTATCATCAACCAAATCTACATGATAATATATTGAAAGCCTTCCTAGAAATACATAATTGCAATGACTGAATGATATAAGTGTACATTCCACTGGTTTATTACATAAATTCAACGGGAAACAAGAAGAAATGTAACTTGGCAGCCCAACTTACTTTATACCACTGTTCTCTCCAGTCCGCAGCACCTCAAATTTTCCAAACCAAGGTAAGATAATATACTTTATGTACTCCAAACACGGATTACATTTTGCATTTTTAAGAGGGCAGAAAGCATCCTCTATTTTTGAACAGACTTCTTCCTGCAATAAACAAAAGGCAACTGTTGACATTCTAGACAACATTAAACACAAAAAAAAGATGGTATTGACAGCAAATCAGCAATCAAAACTACATGTCTAACAATAAATAAAAGAATTCCTATCACATCTAGGCTGAAGTTATAGAATCCAAATATCACCGGTTAACTATGTTGGACCTTTATCTTGCAAACGTAATTCTGCAAGAACTCATCTTCACTACTCCACTTAAATGAGTCATAAATCATCCTACAGATACCATTGGTACTAAAAATCATCTAGCGATGTGCTAGGATTTAAAACATCCTACAGATACATTGGTCTAAAAAATCAAATAGCATTGTGCTACAACTAAAAAGCAATGTCTAGCAATATTAATAGTACACGAAGATTTGCAAGGACATTTGACCCCCACAACTTCACAACTCATATGCAACTAGACCAATAAACAAGGACCTTTGTGAATATCAGAGCTCAGACCTCACAGTCTTCCATGAAGATGGTCCATCTTGTATCGTTACAACCCCCAAATCCAGGATGCTCTAACAAATTTGGTAGCACATCTGTATTTTAAGTTAAGGGTACATGTATGTGTACGCAAATGTATTGTAAAAAATATGGAAAATAAGAGAGCAAATATAACACAATTATAAAGATACTGTTAAAGAAAGCAATTGGTATAGTTTCCCTCTCGATGTGCTTGCAGTACTGCCTAGCTAATATGTGCCCCCCATGCTGATCCAAGTTCAAAAGCCAAACGTCCGCCTGCAGTTAGAAAGGTTTTTATACACCCGCAAAAAGAAAGATTCTTATGCAAGCATTCCAGATAAAACATAGAAGTACTGTATTTTAAGTTGAGATACTTTATCTATATTAAAACCCAAAGCAAACGACACCAACTTTAGCCTTCATCCTGCAAGTAAACAAACGAACCTATGCACGCAAGAAGGCATATTTAGATGCAAGTTCAAACATGCTCCCACTAGATAACCTAAGCAACACATGACCTTGCAAAGATATGCTTTGTGTCAATATAACCATTACAAGTCGGATCATATTGAGACACTAGTATTCCAGGTTTGTTAGAGACAATTGAGGCTCAGTGCATATTTGGCTTCTAGTATTTTTGATAAAATTAGCATAACCATAGGCAGAGGCCAGTAGAGAATAGAAGAAAATGTTCTGGGAGCCCAGCAAGCAACAACTTTATGAAGTACTCTAACCTAGCAGACATACAAGGTCTTAAAAGATATGATGTCAATTTAACTATTTAACGTCACAACATAAAGACACCAGTATTACAGATTTGTTTATGCATTATTTTTGGCAAAATTAGCTTAACCATAGGCAGAGGACTTGTGTAAAAACATCCATAGAGCAAGGTCAGTTTTCTCAATATGATTTTTTGGGTAAATATATTTAGCGACTCAAAACACCTCTAAGCACACATTTATTTATTCATGATAAGAATCTCTGACTAATGTCTACAAATTTATTTAAGAGACCATATGGCGCCTCAAAACAAATCATCCTTAGAAATAATTCAATTATCCTGAAGCAGTTGTAAGCCTTTCCCTGCAGTGTATATTCGGCTCATGGGTTTAATCATCCTTTAGAATCTTAGAAACAATTCGATTCTCCTGAACCAGTTTAAAGTAACAGCTAATTCATCCTCACCAATCCAGGATGAAGAAACACTCCAGCATCAAGGACTTTTAAATTGAATCAAGAAAGCAGAACGGCCCAAAACAGAGCAGGCCAAATTTAGCAGCCTCACAGGGAGCGATAACTCAAAAGACCGGCTGGGGCGAGAGAAGCAGCAGGATGACGGAGGAGGGGCCGGGCAGGAGCAGAAATGTCTTCGCGCCTTGTACAGGGGAAAGGGCCCTCTTTGAACCCACAGGAGAAGGGGCTCAGGGCAATATTTTGGTGCCTCCCTAAAATAGGGGTTGTGATTGGATCCCAAGAGTATGTTTTTATTCTTCGGCCCCAATAAACTGTAATCCCTGCTGGTGATGGCTCTAAGAGAGGCAACTTGTAAAGCACCTCGAGTGCAACTATGTGTCTTAGTTAACTGGGCAAAAGCATCAGCAGAAGAACAAGAACAACACCTCTATCATAAACATTAATGCAATCGTCTCAACCACCAATACAAGACGCTTAGATCATCTTTACCAAACTCCACCAGTTTAGACAGGTACAGCTGAGGTCACATGTTACACATCCTAATCCATGGCGACACGGTTATTAGAAATTATAAAATTCTCGATGGTAAGTTTTATCAGAAATACCATTAGTAAATTCTTGACATTCATACAACATAGGGAACTGGATAACATGGAACATGAGTATGCTGGCGGGCTGCCCAACTTTTGCTGTTCTCCATCCATAAGCTGGACAGCAGTTGTTTTTAAAGATTCAACTAAAATATTGTTGCACGCTTGATGCTGTTCTAGCTGCCAAGTACTTAGTGCAGTTTCAGCATACAGATCCAATCATGTTGGTCTATAGTTCTATATACTTTGCTTTTGCTTGCCAATCTTTCTTATATACTCCCTCTGTCCCATAATATAAGAACGTTTTTTACACTACTATAGTGTCAAAAACATTCTTATATTATGGGGCGGAGGGAGTATTTCTTATGGAGACAGACACATGATTATTTGGTCTTTGTTCTAACAATTCAGATATCCAAGTACTTGAGGTCTTGGTTGTTACTTCCAATGCAATCAGGCCAAGCTAACAAAAATCAACAGCAACAGAAAAAATTAAAATACAGACCTTCTGCAATAATATACCAGCGCTCTGCAAGCAAGGATTAGCTATTTCAGCAGCTGAAAATTCTCTGGACATATAAGGATCAATACTTCCTTGACAACGCCTGCTTAGTACACAAAAAAAAGGAACTAGCATGTGAAAACATAAACTTAAACCATTCAATAATATGAACGTAAAGATACCTTGGATCTTTTGATGCATAAACACGAAGCCAACTCTTTATTCTGCTCAGATCGCTTTTTCTTGCAATATCCATTGCAAGTGACCAGTATTCATCTGTTTTGCAACTTATTTTATCCGACAACTGCACGACCTCAACCCCACCAAGGTTCATGCCAATTGCTTTCCAAACCTCAATATTATACCGGCCAATAGTCTGAATATTACTTAGATCACTACCAACCTTCATCGTGATCTGATGGTTCATTCGAGCAAACCAATCTGCCATCAATAGTTTAACTTCGAAACCAGCTTTAACCATCTTATTAACATTACTTGTCATTGAGATCCCCTGTGCACAACAAGGATAGTTACACGCAAATTTATCGTAAACATCATATATAAGCTCCAAAATGCTCTCATGAACAACTACATCATTGACAATAAAGCATACATATATCATCTCACATACATATCGTTAAAGTGTAAAACAGAGGTAGTGGCAAAACAATGGACTGAGTAGTGCATGGACTGAACAAAGGAAAGAGTAGGGGAAAATACTAAAAAGCAACCATGAAGAACAAAGGGCGTGATCAGCACAAAATCCATGAGTCCTAAAGGCCAATATTAAGTTGGACTCATTAAAAGAGTACATTCAATATGATATACAAAAAGGAAGAGTAATATAGTAGAGACATATCCTGAATGTGACTACTAGACCCCATTTTTCATGAAAATAAAGATATGAATGACAGTAACACAGGTTTCTTTTTGGTAAGTCTGAGATTGAAGATATGATAAATGGTTGCCAGCAGGTATCATTTGAATTCACATGATTGTTTCAGCGGATATAATTGAGCATGAACGATATTATCATGGCAAAGATTTTGCCAAAACAATAGTATTGCAAGATTGTTGGCACCTGACATCATCTTAACTCTAGATATTTAAATGTTCATACATCAGTGCCAGATTTTAGATTCCTGCAAGATTTTAAAGTGAACAACATCTATTAACAGCTCTAGTGATTACAAATACACACACCCACCCCACCCACACACCCACATATATACATATTGATTCACATACCTGGGTTATATGCATTCAGGGGGAGGGATCACACCAAACATAACAAACAGGGACAGGTATCTTCTTCAACAGCACACTGAGCTCATATTCACTGACACAATCCCCAGTGCTCCTCAGTGTGGCCAACTTTTGATCAAAGCTTCCACAAACAGTACCAGTTGGTTCAAACATACAGGCTGACGGAACGCCCCTGTTTTCAACCAATACACAGAACAGAAAACATACAAAGATTACAATTGTTTCCCCTTCTAGGGCATCTTTAATTCAAATGATTTTTATAGGAATTCTAGAGGGTTGGAATACTTAGGATTTTTCCTGTGATTGTCGTTTGATTTGTGGGATGGAATCATACAGGATTTTTTTTCCCAAGGATTCTTTTGTGATACATTCCTATGATGCAATCAAACAAGCCAAAATCCTGTGGGGTTCATATGGTCATGACACTATGATCCTATGGTTTCTGTTCCAGCATTTATGGATTCATGTGATTCAAAGAGCCCCCTATTGTTTTTTAGGGATTTGATTATCTGGTGGTCCAAACAATATTAACCACTCATTCATTCTCATGTGATTATATAGTATTATTAAATGGTCAATATGAGGGTAATAATGACTAAGTACAGATCATAAAATACCCCCTCCATTCCCGTGAAAAGCTTTCTTCCAAAATTTCCCCTCGGTCCAACCTGCCAGGCTAGTTTAATACCCCTGCAGGCCAAGGGCGTATGCCACGCTTATTTTAATGTCATGCATGCCAAGGGTGCATGCCACGCTTATTTTAATGCCATGCATGCCACCCTAGTTTGACTTACCAATGATTGATAAATTAGCTGGTGCGCTGTGGGCGTTGATTGGTGCATGCAATTCATGATTAGTGGGAAATGGAGATATTAACTGAAAAGTTGGAAAGAAGGATGTGTTTGATTGCGACCAAAGTGAACCCTAGCATATTTTTGGTTGTGAGCACAACACTGGCTTTTGCTTGGATAAAACTCCACTACCAACTCTAGTCTGTTTTATCAAGCCAATGTTGGCCAATCTATTGGCAAGCAAAACCTCAAAAAAATTGGCTAGCCAACTTTGTTGTCATGGCAACCTTTAGCACAAACTAAACATACCGCAAAACGTTACGAGATTTAGATTAATTGAATATAGTGTAAATTCAAGACATATTACAGCTCTAACCATGTTTCATCTGGTGATCAATCCACGAATGCCAATAAAAAATAAATAGACACTAGAAGGAAGTACATGCTCTCTTCATGGGAAGAGAGGGAGTAGTGCATAATTGTGTAAACAACAGGTGTGGCATAATTGAATGCTCTCTACAAAACAATTTTAGCCGTACAACAATTTACCATTTTCACTCAAAGCAAGAGTTTATTGTAAAAAAAATGGAAACGATACTACCAAACAAAGTCTATATTAATGAAAACTCTAATGTTCCTAAATTTTATGGACTTTCCCAATATCGACGATTCCTAAGATAATAGCTATTATTATTTTAAGTTACCTATTGTTTGAAGTTAGCCGCCACGGTGTCGGGGGTTCGAATCCCTCCTTGCCCACAACCTTCCAAAGAGGAAAGGGCCTTTACTTTCCCCCTGAGGGTAGGAAAATCATGATCGAGATAGCGGACGTAAAGCTATTGAATTTAGGTATGCTCTTTCCTTTTGTCGAAGTGGAATCGTAGAACAGAATGACTATGGATCTATAATGATTCAGCAAATTAGGTCCATTAAGGTTTTATTAGTTTATTACTCGAAACTAAATCAAGGATTTTCAGATACTTCCTTCGTGGAATAAGATATTGGATCCTCGAGTGATCTCTTTTTCTTGTTGCTTCATAAGGTTGAATCGAATAGATTCAATTCGCGTTATAAGAGTAAAATTCCGCGGGTCCTTTCCGCTCTAATAATCAGATAAAGGGGGGTAAGGACCCGCTAAGCTCCTACTTTTTCATGTTTACAATCTGGTCCCCAAGGTTTTTGAGTCGCCGACTAATCGCCAATTAGTCACCGACTAATCGCCTAGTCGTCGCGCCGTGACTGGCTTGCGCGGGCGACTTGGCTCGCAGAGCGAGTCGCCCGACTCGCTGGCTCAACAGCGATTTTCTGCGATTAATCACTGCAATTAGTCGATTAATTGACTTGCTGGCTCGACAGAGAGAGGGAAAGGGAGGGAGCTCGGGAGGAGAGGAAGCCATGGCGCTCGCGGCCGTGACCTAGGAACCGCCGCCGCAGCTCGCCGGCGACGCACCCCCTTCAGATCGACGGCGACTGGACCTCCGCGGCGACGGCCGTGACCTCGAGCGAGGCTGCGGCGGCACAGACTAAGGCGGGGGAGGAGGAGATGAAGCTGCAAGCGGGTGAGGCTGGGGAGGAGGCGGGGGAGGGAGAGGAGGCGGGGAAGGGAGAGGAGGCGCCGCCTCTCCTCGCCGGCGGCGCAGAGGAAGAAGTTCGAGGGGAGAGGCGCAGATGAAGGAGTGTGGGCTGGCAGCGCTAGGTTTAGCGAGTGGATGAGGGCCGGGAGTGGTTAGCTGGGCCGTGCTGGGCCTGTTCGGCCTGATAACTTTGCTTATCTGGCATTAATGGGCTATGCAAAGGAGGGAAACAGGTGCGGGAGTGCACTGTACTGCCATGGCGACTTGGAGCGATTAGTCTAGGCAAGTCACTGACTCAAGCCAGCAAGCCACTAGCTGCAGCCTTGGCGACTTGGCTTAACTCGGCGACTCAAAAACCTTGCTGGTCCCTCCGATTACTATAGAGATGAACCCAATCCAGAATATGAACCATAAAATAAAACACCTACTAAACCAATCACAGCAATACCAGCTACAGTACCTATCAGCCAAAGTTAAGACTTACGAAAATTGCTTCTGTTTTTCTATTATTAAAATTATTTTTCATATACAATTCAACGGAAGCAGTTTTCGTAAGTCTTTTAACTTTATTGAAATCCCTAAAAAGGCTTATATCTAGGAACAGAGGGAGTAGTATATACTACTAAATCGTACATAACTGCACAATTTGCAAAAAAAAACTATCAGGAAAACACGCTGTTTATGAAAAAAAATTGTCAGGAAATTATTACTTGTGAAGCCCCTCGAAAACATTGCTTCAGTAATCTAATCGGAGAGGATTCCGAATCCCTCATAGGCTACTGACAAGTAAAGCTATTGCTGCGACACATGAAGAAGTGTGACAAATAAAATTTACCTGCTATGCTCTTGGGGAAAACCATCAGGTGAGACTGGATGACCATGTAGCTGGTGAGCCTGATGATTCCTATCGAACTGCAAAAGGGTACCAAACGCGCGGTGTAAGGCCTGCACGGAGAGATCTGCCGAGAAACTGCTCTTGTAACCACCAAATGCCCTCGACAACATTGTTAAGACCTCCGCAAGGGCCAAACCCGGAGACAACAGTCGAATCTGGCGCCGCCCCTAGATCAGCATGCGTTCAGTCGCCGCCGTCGAGGAGCTATGAAGGTTTTTCGCTATGGGGAGGAATGGTTAGGGTTAGAGAGGAGGCTAGGGTTGTGTGGTCAGACTGGGAAAGCGAATTCCAGCCCAATTGCCCGCTAAGACGCCTACATGGGGTGGCCCGGGTACCCCTAAAAAAATATGGGGTGGCCCAGGTAGCCCCCTCTCGTTCGTTAGCCTGCTCAGCTGGCTGGTTCTCCCACGCTGCTCCGCTCGACTATCTTCTTTTTTTCTTTTTTTCTTTTCACTTGTCCCTATGAAAATATAAATAGCCCTTGCAAAAAGAATTGAAAATATTAAATACGGGATAAGTCTGTCGGGTTCACCACCGCGTCCTTTTTAATAATGGAACCTGCAGTTCTGATGATTAGGTCGACACGAACCGGTACGAGCATGAGAAAAGAAGAAGAAGAATGTACACATGACCATGCCTCCCGATCCCCTTGCAGCGGACATCGCCGCCCGACAACGGAGTCACGGTCGCCGGCTCCGTAGAAGTCCAGATCTCCACTGCAGCGCGCCGCCACCTCCTGTCCTGCCCCGCCTCACCACGCGCCGCCGGCGCGCTGCTGGCCCGCCCCCTGTCGCCTCACGCCGTCAGGCCCCCCTGTCGCCGCACGCCGCGCGCCGACGGACCGCCTACCGTCGCCGGCTCTCCCCAACCCCGAGGTCACATCTCTCTCAGAGATCCTCTCCAACTCGTAGTTCCTCGCGGAGGGCACACGCTCACACCCGCGTTTGGACAGGAGGTAGGTCGCCCCTCCTTGCGGACGCACGGACGAGGGTCTCACGCTGCCGCTGTGCATCGGGTGTTCCTGATGCGCCCCCTGCTTGCTGCGTAGGTGAGGCTTATTTTCTGTGTCTCCTCAACCTAGATTACACAACATTGTATGTTATGTGTTTTTTTGTTCTGGTTCATATGGATCAGACAAGAGTTTTCCTTTTCTGTTGGGATTTGTAGCTCATTTGAATTCACGATTGTAAATCACGGATTAGTTTTCAGAGTTTTCACTCTGTCATGTGCACGCCACATGTTTGAAAAAATGCCTACCAATAAGCTGGCCTTAGCCACTGCTGGCGTGCACCAGTAAATAGTCGGTCCCTGCAGTGGGGGTGGTGCTCGCTTCAAGACTGAATCTATAGGGACAATGTGTTGCATTAGTTCTGATTTTTCCGCCGTCGAGGTGCACGAGAATCAGTTCTGGAAGTCCTGGGACTACGATGGAAAGCGGGTCTAGGTGTGGAGCCACCGCCATCCGATATTACTTCATCTTACAATTCATGTGAATCCACTGTCTATTCTCATTGCTTAATTTGCATTGGTTGTTCCAGTCACATATAGCTAATTTTTTTTTTCATATGTGTTGAAGGTTGATTTCTGCATGAAATGCTTTGTGAATCTGAGCGGTTTGGCTCTTTATCAAGGAATCTCGCGCAATCTTTGTTTTTGACAGCAATTGGTGCAGGTACAGAATAGGGAGCAGTTCTCCCTTTGGACATTTGTATGACGTTGTTTGGTAGCAAGTTTTGATGTTTCCTGGTCAGAGAGAACAAAACATGTCTCCAAGCATGCCGAAGCCTTTATTCTCATCATTGTATACCACGCATGTTGTATGCCTTCAGAATGAGAGGTTTCATGTGGAAGGCCAAAGGATCCTTCAGTTTGCTTTCTCAATGTTTGACTAAATATTTCATTCATGTTCAACAAACCTTACGAGCAATCGATGGAGGCACTGCATGAGCTAGCTTCCTTGTGGCCGGATTGATAGAGGCACTGCATGAGGAACCGAGCCACCGATGCAGGTTGGTGCCGGCTCCATTGCACACGGCAGCCGCCACTACATCTGATGTCTTCGCATCTGAACAGCAGCTCCCTGATAACCCAAAAGTATAGGGGATCGCAACAGTTTTTGAGGGTAGAGTATTCAACTCAAATTTATTGATTCGGCACAAGGGAAGCCAAAGAATATACTCAAGTATTAGCAGTTGAGTTGTCAATTCAACCACACCTGGATAACTTAGTATCTGCAGCAAAGTATTTAGTAGCAAAGTAATATGATAGTAATGATAACGGTAACAAAAGTAACGGTACCAAAAGTAATATTTTTGGTGTTTTGTAGTGATTGTAACAGTACCAACGGAAAAGTAAATAAGCGAAGAATCAATATATGAAAAGCTCGTAGGCATTGGATCGGTGATGGAGAATTATGCCGGATGCGGTTCATCATGTAACAATCATAACATAGGGTGACACATAACTAGCTCCAATTCATCAATGTAATGTAGGCATGTATTCTGAATATAGCCATACGTGCTTATGGAAAAGAAATTGCATGACATCTTTTGTCCTACCCTCCCGTGGCAGCGGGGTCCTAATAGAAACTAAGGGATATTAAGGCCTCCTTTTAATAGAGTACCGGAACAAAGCATTAGCACATAGTGAATACATGAACTCCTCAAACTACAGTCATCACCGGGAGTGGTCCCGATTATTGTCACTTCGGGGTTGCCGAATCATAACACATAGTAGGTGACTATAGACTTGCAAGATAGGATCAAGAACTCACATATATTCATGAAAACATAATAGGTTCAGATCTGAAATCATGGCACTCGGGCCCTAGTGACAAGCATTAAGCATAGCAAAGTCATAGCAACATCAATCTCAGAACATAGTGGATACTAGGGATCAAACACTAACAAAACTAACTCGATTACATGATAGATCTCATCCAACCCATCACCGTCCAGCAAGCCTACGATGGAATTACTCACGCACGGCGGTGAGCATCATGAAATTGGTGATGGAGGATGGTTGATGATGACGACTGCGACGAATCCCCCTCTCCGGAGCCCCGAACGGACTCCAGATCAGCCCTCCCGACAGGTTTTAGGGCTTGCGGCGGCTCTGTATCATAAAACGTGATGAATCCTTCTTCTTTTATTTTTTTTTCTCCCCGAAGGCAAATATATGGAGTTGGAGTTGAGGTCGGAGGAGCTCCAGGGGGGCCCACGAGGTAGGGGCGTGCCCCCACCCTCGTGGCTAGGGTGTGGGCCCCTGGTCTTCATCTTTTGCAAGGATTTTTTATTATTTCCAAGAAAGACGTTCCGTGAAGTTTCAGGTCATTCCAAGAACTTTTGTTTCTGCACATAAATAACACCATGGTAATTCTGCTGAAAACAGCGTCAGTCCGGGTTAGTTCCATTCAAATCATGCAAGTTGGAGTCCAAAATAAGGGCAAAAGTGTTTGGAAAAGTAGATACGGCGGAGACGTATCAACTCCCCCAAGCTTAAACCTTTGCTTGTCCTCAAGCAATTCAGTTGATAAACTGAAAGTGATAAAGAAAAACTTTTACAAACTCTATTTGCTTTTTTTGTTGTAAATATGTAAAGCCAGCATTCAAGTTTTCAGCAAAGATTATGAACTAACCATATTCACAATAACTCTCAGGTCTCAAGTTTTCTCATATCAATGGCATAATCAACTAGCGAGCAATAATAATAAATCTTAGATGACAACACTTTCTCAAAACAATCATAATATGATATAACAAGATGGTATCTTGCTAGCCCTTTCTAAGACCGCAAAACATAAATGCAGAGCACCTTTAAAGATCAAGGACTGACTAGACATTGTAATTCATGGTAAAAGAGATCCAGTCAAGTCATACTCAATGTAAACTAACAGTAATGAATGAAAATGACAGTGGTGCTCTCCAACTGGTGCTTCTTAATAAGAGGATGATGACTCAACATAAAAGTTAATAGATAGGCCCTTCATAGAGGGAAGCAGGGATTTGTAGAGGTGCTAGAGCTCGGTTTTAAAATAGAGATGAATAATATTTTGAGCGGTATACTTTCATTGTCAACATAACAACCAAGAGATGGCGATATCTTCCATGCTACACACATTATAAGCGGTTCTCAAACAGAATGGTAAAGTTTATACTCCCCCTCCACCAACAAGCATCAATGCATGGCTTGCTCGAAACAACGCGTGCCTCCAACTAACAAGAGTCCCAGGGGGAGTTTTGTTTGCAATTATTTTGATTTAGTTTGCATAAAGCATGGGACTGGGCATCGCGGTGACCAACCATTTTCTCGTGAGTGAGGAGCGGAGTCCACTCCTCTTGAGAATAACCCGCCTAACATGGAAGATACGGACAACCCTAGTTGATACATGAGCTATTCGAGCATACAAAATAAGATATTTATTTGAAGGTTTAGAGTTTGGGACATACAAATTTACTTGGAACGGCAGGTAGATACCGTATATAGGTAGGTATGGTGGACTCATATGGAACAACTTTGGGGTTTATGGGATTGGATGTACAAGCAGTATTCTCGCTTAGTACAAGTGAAGGCTAGCAAAAGACTAGGAAGCGACCAGCTAGAGAGCGACAACAGTCATGAACATGCATTAAAATTAATCAACACCGAATGCAAGCATGAGTAGGATACAATTCAACATGAACATAAATATCATGAAGGCTATGTTGATTTTGTTTCAACTACATGCATGAACATGTGCCAATTCAAGTCACTTAAATCATTCAGAGGAGGATACCACCCTATCATACCACATCACAACCATTTTAATAGCATGTTGGCACGCAAGGTAAACCATTATAAGCTCCTAGCTAATCAAGCATGGCACAATAAACTATGATCTCTAGTTGTCATTGCAAACATGTTTATTCATAATAGGCTGAATCAGGAGCGATGAACTAATCATATTTATAAAAACAAGAGAGGTCGAGTTCATACTAGCTTTTCTCATCTCAGTCAGCCCATCATATATCATCATAATTGCCTTTCACTTGCACGGCCGAACGATGTGGATAATAATAATAGTGCACGTGCATTGGACTAAGCTGGAATCTGCAAGCATTCAATAAACATGAGAAGACAAGGCAATATGGGCTCTTTTGTCAGATCAACAATAATGCATATAAGAGCCACTTCAACAATTTAATCATGGTCTTATCCTATCGACCACCAAAGAAAAGAAAAGAAATCAAACTATTTATACGGGAAAGCTCCCAACAAGCAAAAGAAGAACATGAGATCTTTTTGGGTTTTCTTTTTAATTACTACTACAAGCATGGAAAGTAAGCTAATTAAAAGCTACAACTATTTTTTTGTTTTTTCTTAAGGTTTATTAAACACACAAGAAGAAAGCATAAAAAGGGAAAATAAACTAGCATGGATATTACAATGAAAAAGTATGAGCACCGACATCTAGCAATGAGTGTGTGAACATGAATATAATGTCGGTGAGAAATACGTACTCCCCCAAGCTTAGGCTTTTGGCCTAAGTTGGTCTATGGCCACGGTTGGCCTGGCGGATATCCATAGTAATAATTAGGGTCATACTGCAAAGAAGAAGACTCTGATTGCCACTGGTTGGCAATCATCTCCGGATCCCACTGGTAATTAGACTGTCATGGAGGATCAACTTGTGGTTCCGACTCTGGCGCTGTGGCTGATGTAGGGTTCCGGTAAGCGTGAATGTCCTCCGGCGAGACGAGGTACCGACATGTAGATAAATCAAACAAGGAAGGAGCAGGCAAGGTGATAGTCTCAGTATGACGTTTATCAAAGAACAATTTGTATTTCAGCTCCCCTTCCCTATTCTTTATAATAAAATCATGAGCTACCATACTCTTATAATCTAAATAAATAGTAGACAGCACTTTTTCTTCTTTTTCATAGTGCCTAATGGGTATGTTATAGTGTGCATCAAGGCGTGAAGTATAGATACCACCAAAGATGGGTCCTTTTGTACGGTTCAGACTTAACCGCCTAGCAATAATACCGCCCATACTAACAGAGTCATCACGGAATAAACCATGGAACAAAATAAAAATATCAGGAACACTAAGGTTTCCACAGTTTCCGCAACCAATTAAGCAACTACTAGCAAATATTGCAAAGTAGCGTAAAACAGGAAAATGTATGCTAGTGATTCTTGCATCGGAAACCTTCCTAGTTTCCCCTACAGTGATAGTGTCAATAAACCCATCCACATCTTTACGATGTGGTTCCTCTAAGCTACCCTCGAAAGGTATTTTACAAACCCTGCAAAATTCATATAGTGACATCCTCTTAACCACATCATATAAATGATACTCTATTGAAGGAGGTGATTCCCTAGGATAATAGTAGAAGTTTTGCACAAAAGTATTGGTGAGTAAGAGATACTATTCGCGTTGGTCGCGGAGGAAGTCGGTGAGGCATGCATTATTAACCAATTCATAAAAATCCTCATGAATCTCGGTTGCTCTCAAGAAATCATCGGAGGGCCATTCACACTGCCTAACCTCCACGGTGTGAGGCAGATTATATTTGAGCTTCTTTGCTTCTTCATTTTGCTTTTCCTTCGAGCTTCGGCTCGATGAGCCCCTCAAAAATCTCTTCATTATTTTCTGAAAGATTCTGAAATTTTTAGTAACTTCAAAATAAAAGTGAACCAAACTCAACAAAATTGATAGCAACTACTCCTACAAGTGCCTAGATCCTATATCATGCATCAAAACTACTTTTGACCATATAAATTTGACATGCAAGCTCAAGAACAGGGTCATCGAAGCAGCAAAAAATTTCAATGAATAGAGCACTAGAAGAAAAACTAATTGGACCAATGGAGGAGTCACATACCAAGGAACAATCTCCCCAAGCAGTTTTGTGAGAGGTGCTTTGAGCAAGGAGATCAAAAATCACAGTAAAATGAGCTAGAACTCGTGCTTGAGCTGGATATTGGTGTTTGTGGGAGGAAGAAGAAGTGTGTGGGTGCAGGAATAAGTGGAGGAGGGCCACTGTGGGCCCACGAGGCAGGGGGCGCACCCAGGGGGTAGGGCGCGCCCTCCACCCTCGTGGCCATGTGCTTGCCCCTCCTACTGTGTTCTCAGTGCCAGGTATTCTCAAATATTTAAGAAAAAAATCATATTTCATTTTCAGGGCATTTGGAGAACTTTTATTTTAGGGGTATTTTATATTGCACGGATAAATTAGAAAACAGACAGAAAAATACTATATTTACTTTATTTCAACTAAATAACAGAAAGTAGAAAGAGGGTACGGAAGGTTGTGCCTTCTAGTTTCATCCATCTCATGCTCATCAAAAGGAATCCACTAACAAGGTTGATCAGGTCTTGTTAACAAACTCATTCCGAATAACATGGAACCGGAGAAATTTCGAATAACACTATGTTACCTCAACGGGGATATGCACATCCCCAATAATAAGAATATCATATTTCTTCTTGACAGTAGGAAGAGGAAATTCAAAACCTCCAAATATAATCGATGGAAATTTTCCAATAGAGTTGATACTATGAACTTGAGGTTGTTTCCTCGGAAAGTGTACTGTATGCTCATTACCATTAACATAAAAAGTGACATTGCCTTTGTTGCAATCAATAACAGCCCCTACAGTATTCAAAAAGGGTCTTCCAAGAATAATAGACATACTATCGTCCTCGGGAATATCAAGAATAACAAATTCCGTTAAAATAGTAACATTTGCAACCACAACAGGCACATCCTCACAAATACCGACAGGTATAGCAGTTGATTTATCAGCCATTTGTAAAGATATTTCAGTAGGTGTCAACTTATTCAAATCAAGTCTATGATATAAAGAGAGAGGCATAACACTAACACCGGCTCCAAGATCACATAAACCAGCTTTAACATAGTTTCTTTTGATGGAGCATGGGATAGTAGGTACTCCTGGATCTCCAAGTTTCTTTGGTATTCCACCTTTAAAAGTATAATTAGCAAGCATGGTGGAAATTTATGCTTCCGATATCTTTCTTTTATTTGTAACAATATCTTTCATGTACTTAGCATAAGGATTCATTTTAAGCATATCAGTTAATTGCATACGCAAAAAGATGGGTCTAATCATTTTAGCAAAGCGCTCAAAATCCTCATCATCCTTTTCTTGGATGGTTTGGGAGGAAAAGGCATGGGTTTTCTGAACCCATGGTTCTCTTTCTTTACCATGTTTCCTAGCAACAAAGTCTTTCTTATCATAACGTTGATTATTTGATTGTGGGTTATCAAGATCAACAACAGGTTCAATTTCTATATCATTATCATTGCTAGGTTGAGCATCATCATGAACATCATCATTAACATTTTCATTAGGTTCATGTTCATTACCAGATTGTGTTTCAGCATCAGAAATAGAGATATCATTTGGATTATCAGGTGGTTCAGCAATAGGTTCACTAGAAGCATGCAAAGTCCTATCATTTTTCTTTTTCTTCTTTTTAGAAGGACTAGGTGCATCAATATTATTTCTCTGAGAATCTTGCTCAATTCTCTTAGGGTGGCCTTCAGGATACAAAGGTTCCTGACTCATTTTACCGGTTCTAGTAGCCACTCTAACAGCATAGTCATTATTCTTACTATTCAATTCATTGAGAAAATCATTTTGAGCTTTAAGTACTTGTTCTACTTGAGTGGTAACCATAGAAGCATGTTTACTAATGAGTTTAAGTCCACCTTTAACTCTAGACATATAATCACCCAAGTGTTCAATCATATAAGCATTTTGTTTTAAGTGTCTACCAAAATAAGCATTAAAATCTTCTTGCTTAACCTTAAAGTTATCAAATTCATCCAAACATTGGCTAGCAGCCTTAGTAGGAGGGATTTCAGCTTTATCATATCTATAGAGAGAATTTACCTTTACTACCTGTGTCGGGTCATCAAGACCATGAGTTTCTTCAATAGGTGATGGATTAAGATCATATGTTTCTTCAACAGGCGGTAAATTAAGCCCATGCATTTCTTCAATAGGTGGTAAATTCTTAACATCTTTAGCTTTTATACCCTTTTCTTTCATAGATTTCTTTGCCTCTTTCATATCTTCAAGACTGAGAAATAGAACACCTCTTTTATTCGGAGTTGGTTTAGGAATAGGCTCAGGAGCTGGCTCAGGAAGTGTCCAATTATTTTCATTTATCAACATATTATTCAATAGAATTTCAGCTTCATCCGGTGTTCTTTCCCTGAAAACAGAACCAACACAACTATCCAGGTAATCTCTGGAAGCATCGGTTAGTCCATTATAAAAGATATCAAGTATTTCATTTTTCTTGAGAGGATGATCAGGCAAAGCATTAAGTAACTTGAGAAGCCTCCCCCAAGCTTGTGGGATACTCTCTTCTTCAATTTGCACAAAGTTGTATATCTCCCTTAAAGTAGCTTGTTTCTTATGAGCAGGGAAATATTTAGTAGAGAAGTAATAAATCATATCCTGGGGACTACGCACACAACCAGGATCAAGAGAATTAAACTATATCTTAGCATCACCCTTTAATGAGAACTGAAATATTTTAAGGATATAAAGGTAGCGAGATTTCTCATCATTAGTGAACAGGGTGGCTATATCATTTAATTTAGTAAGATGTGCCACAACAGTTTCATATTCATAGCCATGAAAAGGATCAGATTCAACCAAAGTAATTATATCAGGATCAACAGAGAATTCATAATCCTTATCAGTAACACAGATAGGTGAAGTAGCAAAAGCAGGGTCAGGTTTCATTCTAGCACTAAGAGATTGCTGCTTCCATTTAGCTAATAACCTCTTGATCTCGTATCTATCTTTGCAAGCTAAAATAGCTAAAGCAGCTTCTTTTTCCAAAACATAACCCTCAGGAATAACAGGCGATTCATATTTATTAGGGGGAGAGTCTTCATCATCACTTTCATCAATGTTATCAGTTTCAATAATTTCATTCTCCCTAACCCTAGCAATTTGTTCATCAAGAAATTCACCAAGTGGCACAGTAGTATCAAGCATAGAAGTAGTTTCATCATAAGTATCATGCATAGAAGAAGTGGCTGTTGGGGAACATAGTAATTTCAAAATTTTCCTACGCACACGCAAGATCATGGTGATGCATAGCAACGAGAGAGGAGAGTATTGTCTACGTACCCTCGTAGACCGGAAGCGGAAGCGTTAGCACAACGCGGTTGATGTAGTCATACGTCTTCACGGCCCGACCGATCAAGCACCGAAACTACGACACCTTCGAGTTTTAGCACACGCTCAGCTCGATGACGATCCCCGGACTCCGATCCAGCAGAATGTCGAGGAAGAGTTCCGTCAGCACGACGGCGTGGTGACGATCTTGATGTTTGTAAGATCCCCAAATTCTAAATTTTGGAATGTTATAATAAATAGATTGATTGATTGACTGAAAGTGAGTGAAATTCGAAACTTTTTGGAAAGTTAAATGAGAGGGAATAAAAGGACTTTCCCAAACTTCCATTTTTTGCATTTATGCTCTCCGTGAATTCAAATACTTTTTTATCACGAAACCCTAGAGAGAAGATGACATGACTTCTTCCATTATTCAAATGACAAGGGGTGTTGAAAATATTTGAATTTCATTTGGAAAATATTTCCAATTCAGAAACTTTAAGCAACTCAATGATTTTCACGAGAGGAGATAAAATGACTTCTTCAAATTATGAAATATGAGTTGGGAGTTTCAAGGATCAAATTCAAAGTCCTTTTGAAATTATTTTCAATTTGGAATTATTTGAGTTTTATTCAAATTATTTTTCTCCAAAAATAAAATATATGGAAAATAGGGTAACACGATTCCCTACATTAGAAAATTGGAGAAAAATTAACTTGAAATCATTTTGGTATTTTTAAAATGATTTTTGTTGGATTTTAATAGACCAGTAGCACTCTTTGCTTTATCTGAATTTGTATGAATTTTATTTGACTCTAGAAAAATGTTCATGTCGTAGAAAATCTTTTTCTAAATTTTTGATATATTATATGCCTATATAATATTTCTATTTATTTTATTTTTTTTATTTTTATTTGTCTGGAAATGTTTTTTTAAAAAAACTTTTTCCCTCGCCGACTGGGCCGGCCCAGCTCCTGCCAGGCCAAGGCCCAGCCCAACAGCGCCGCCCCTCTCCCTCCCGAGTGGGAGACCCGCTTGGGCACGTCGCCGCGCCGCCATGGACGCCGTGCGCCGCCCGGCCTCCTCCTGCCCCCTCGCCCACGCCACCTCCTCATAAAAGGGTGCCGCCCCGGGCCCGTTCCTCTCCTCGCCACCGCCACCCTCTGCAAATTCGCGCTGCCACCACAGATCTTGCCGTCGCCGCTGCTTCACCGCCACCGCCTACGCCGCCGTTGCTGCCGCGTGCTTGCGCTGCGCCGCTCGCCGCCCTCGCCCGCCGCCCACGGCCCCGCC
>NC_041388.1:429324540-429331687 GCF_002162155.2 Triticum dicoccoides
CCGCCCCGCGCCTCCGATGCCGCCCGCCGCTGCTGTCGCTGCCGCGCCGAGCTTGCCGGAGTCCACCGCCTCGCCGAACCACCGTCGCCGGTTTTCCCCATCGAGCCGCCGCCGGTTTCGTACGAACCAACGTGAACCGGTATAAAACCGCCTGGTTGATTTATTCTTTAGGTTTTCTTCGGTTTAGCCAGTTTTATTTTTTAGCAAGGTTTTTTAGAGAGCGTTCGCTGGATAGGTTTAGAAAGCGAACGTTCGCTTTTTAGCTTTTTTCTTTTTCTGTTAGTTTTAGACAGGGACCTCTTTGTAGATGCTTTATTTGCAGTTTAGTCCCTCTGTTTCAATCGACCGTAACTTTTTACTCGTTTGTCCAAATCCAACGAAACCAACGCTCACTTCTTCGTTATGATCCCCTCTATCCAGTAATCCAACCCAAACATGTTTTGAAATTTTAAAATTTGAATTAGATCAGATTTTAATTCAAACTTCGTTTGATCATAACTTGAGTTTCCTAACTCCGTTTGAGTTGATTCTTTTTGCTAATCGAAGTTCTTGACCTAAACTTTCTGATAAGGCCAAATTCACATAATTTTGGTACTGTTAGAAATTGTTTTATGCTGCAAGAGTTATTTGCTTGGTTTTGAAGTTTCCCAAATCGTCTTCTTCGTTCTTTCTGATCTTTTGAGTGATTGCTTATGTGTGGTTACTATTGCTTGCTTACGATAGATTGACCGGAGTGCGACGAGTAGAGCTATCAAGAGTTTTGAGTGCGAATCATCTTCATCAACATTGCAGGCAAGTTCACACTTTGATCATATCCCTTTAACACCCAGTTTATGCATTAGTTTCAACCCTCAAACATTGCATGGTTAGGAATTGATAACATGTGGGTATTGGGAAGTAGTTGATGGGGGTAGGAACCTATTGCCCTGCATTCAAACCTTGGGAGTTACTATTATGTTATGCTTATATTGCCATGCTATGATCATAGACGTGGAATGGGTTTGAGAGTATTTCATGACAGATGTGAGATTGTTAATTAATGGTTTACTTAAGGTGGCAACTTTAACACACATCTGGGTGGATTGAGGCACCTGGGTATTCCAGCGATTGCCTGTCTAGGCACCTGGGTATTCCAGGATTGCTTGTTTTTTTATGGACCGCCACCCAGGCTCAAAGGGATCATGAAATTATTCATACTAGAAACTTCTGTGTGCAGCCACAAGCTATTATGGGCTCTAGCATAGTTGATTAAGTCGTGTGAACTCTTACAGTGGTAGACTAGCAGATGTAGGGGTTGTAGGTGGTACGGTCTACCATCGTAAGGTGCAAGCGCTTCTGAAAGACTATGTCTCGGTCATCCGTTTCTCAAACACCATGTAGTGCGAGAAATCCAACGGAGGAGATCGAGTCTTGTGGGGAAAAGTGTGCAAACCTCTGCAGAGTGTATAAACTAATCATGATTAGCCGTGTCCCCGGTTATGGACGTTTTGAGTATCTAGTACTTGGATTATCATGTGAATCTCATCATGTTACTTTAAATTAATTTTGTTGGGTTTAATGATGTTACTTAATTGGGATTGAGAATGTTGTCAACCATTCTCAATGTTCAACAACCACCATGATAGTTAAATAAAAAAATTATTCGTTTGCAGTAGGGAAAAATTGGCTTTTCACAAAAACCTTATAACCATAGAGCTTTTCCACCAGCCATATATGCATGTAATGATAGCCATTGTTCATCATTTCTCTATGGTGTGAATTTGCCAGTACATTCAATGTACTGACCCTCTGTGGCTGCAACGTCTCATGTTGCAGGATATCTTACGACGAGTAAGTGATACATTAGTGTTACGATTTCTACACTCAACTTTGCCGTTGGTGTTGATGGGAATCCACAACCTTGTTACTTCCGCTATTTTGGATTGAGGTAATAGTATTTACGTTATTTTACACATGTGATTTACCCCTGTTATAAATCCTCGAGTACTGTGTGTGTCAGCATACCGATCCAGGGATGACACTTAAGCACAGAGACTTGATCCATTCGGGTCAGGTCGCTACAAGATGGTATCAGAGCACATGTTGACTGTAGGACGTGACCCTAGGAACTGCCAAGCCCATAGCAAAGATTTTTCTCTACAACTTTCCCTTTCAAAAAGATCTTTTACCTCTCTTCTCTTCTGAGCTTATTCCAAAAAAATTCCTTTTAGTGAGACTATACCCCTTTCCCTTTTTGATCACTCGAAGATTCGACTGATGAGGCCACTCCAAAAGTACAAGATATTGGACAACTAAGACCATTCGGAATGAAGAGGGTTTTACCATACATTATGATAATGGAAACTACAACGGTTGAAGACTCCGAAGAATAGGAGAATTTGGAGGCTATGAAGAATTTCTAGATTTGTATGACCTAAGAAGGATACCCTTATGGAACTTGGCAGACTATGGAAGCTGTCAATACCGAGATCAAGGTGTAACGGAGAAAGACCGGAACATAGAGCATGAGAACTCAAAGTTTTGCTAGGAAACCCTAAGGCAGGAGATATCAACTATGGGATAATAGCTCATGGAATTAACAAGAGCAGAAACACGGCTATCCAAGATGTTATCACCCGCTCATGCTATTGTCATCGTACTGAGTTAAGCATGCATATGCATGGAAAAAAATTGGATGGTAGAAGGCTGATGGAGCATCTATTAGCAAAAGATGAAGTTTTAACCTTAACTGGTCTATCACCAGGATCTGGAGTAGTACATCAAGAAGTTAAGATGGACCTACAAGAAGCAGTATTTTGACAAGGAAGTATTTCATGAGGAACTCAGGACCCTGAAGATGAGAGTAGCCAAGCTGGAGGAGCAAAACCTCGAGAAACCAGAGATTCGTCAGGAACTAGACCATGGTTCATGCCAAGGATGTTGAAACCTAGAAGTTTGAAATGCAACTCCAGAATATTCAAGGATGTCACGAGAGACTTTGCTACAACAGAGTTGATCTGGCAAAAGAACTTGAGAAGACAAGCATGATCGGAAGAATCCATTGGAGGCATGAACAAGGCTTGAAGAGTTTGGAGACATTGAAGATTTATTGACCTTTAGAAGACCAAACCCCTTTCATATGCCTACGTTAGATGCGATGATTGTGAGCTGTCATTTGTTTGATGTTTTCCAACAGCCACAATAAAATATATCTTTTCAAAACTTTTGTTTGTATTGTGTGTATCCATCTCTATCTCTCTTATCTCACCCCAAACCCATGGACCCAATAGAGGATGAATGAAGATGAGCTTATATTTTTTGGACTGATGAGTCAATTGGAGACGTACCAATGGATTCAGAACATGGAGGATCACATGGAGAATAACCCTATAGTTGGAAATGATATGACCCATCATGCTCTTCAGTGCTTTGAAAGAGGTGCTGCTACTTGGTGGAGAATGTACCAAACCATCAATGGATGGCAAGGAGTAACCACTTGGAAAGAATTTAAATTGACTCTGCCAAAGTCTCGGCTTGTGTCCCAAAAGTTGAAGCCTTATGGAAAGGATATGAAGAAACCTTGTGCATGCAAGATTTGTGGAGAAATAGGACACACCCATAAAGAACACAAGGATGAATGCCCTAATTGTGAAGGAAGTCACCCAGTTGAAGAATGCCCAACTAGGCAGATTATTTGTTTCTTGTGTGAAGGGACTACCCACTATCCTGCTCAGTGTCACATTTACCCCATGGTACAACAATCCATCTAGCAAAAGAAAGAAGTAATGAAAGGAGCCCTCATGGAAATTTTAGAAGAAGCTGTGATGAAGGAAGAGATGGAGGACACACCTAAAGAAGACCCGAGTAAACCCTGCACTAAGTCTTGCTATTCATGTGGAGAAGAAGGACACATCTCCCAAAATTGTTTGAATGAGGATCTAGTAGAATTGCCGACAAAGGAAGTAGAATATGACCCACAAGAAATAGAAGCCATGATTGGCATGGAAAGGTCCAGGAAGAGAAGCAGATTGGATTCCAGGAAGGACCTGAGTCATATCACCAGTTACAGGTGCAAGGAGTCAGGGAACTACCTCAACAGTTGCCCAAAAAGGAAACCTTGATACTTGTCAGAAGTAATATGTTTTAGTTGTAATGGAGCAGGGCACTTTGCCAGAGAATGCCCCAAGGAGAAGGAGACTTTTGCTAGATAGTTGAGTTTGCAACAAAAGAAATGGAGTAGAAGTGAGAACATTTTCTTTTATATTGAGGTGTTGAGTTGAGACATGTAATGGAGAAGCGAGAGATTGTAATCATTTGAGAATGAATAAAGTTAGCATCGTTGGTACTGATATGGAATTTATGAGTTGTTACTCTATGAAGAAGAATTTTGGCCATTCTAAGGATATGGGAAATATGGTCTATGGAAGATTTGTGCATTTTAAGGGTGGTAGTACCCTGTAAGAACCGTTGACCCCTGGAAAAGATAAGGATACTCCACCGAGTGGATTTCAGACAAAATGAATACGAGTTTTGTCTCGATATGTGTGATACCCCAAGAGTGTGTGGGATGAAGTTGGAGACCGTCGGTTATTTGGACCAAATGTGATCAAGGAGTCAGAAGAGAATGTTATGTTGATTCGAGATAGACTGAAGGTAGCTCAGTCCAGGCAGAAGAGTTATGCAGACTCAAAAACTCAAGGAGGTAATATATGAAATTGGAGAAAGAGCATGTCTTCGTGTGCCCCCTCTGTGAGGAGTTAAACAAATTAGAGTTAAGGGAAAGTTAGCCCCGAGATTTGCAGGACCATACCGAGTTTTGGAGCGTATGGGAGAAGTGGCCAACAAGTTGGAGTCACCCGAAGGACTGTCAGGAGTTCAAGATGTGTTTCACGTTTCCCAGTTGAAGAAGTGCCATGCAGAGATGGCCAATATTCCCCTGTAAGGACGCTTGACCCTGGAAAAGATAATGATGTTCCCGAAGTGGAATATGGACTCCATAAGTATAAGTTTTTATCTCGGTATGTGGGATATCCCACGAGGATGAAGAGATAAATTACTATTGGATATAAAGAAGGTATGATGTCGGAAATATGGATCAATGGAAACTCCATGATGAGTCTGAGTAATCATGTCCTAGTTTGGTGCCAATAGAAGGAAGTAAGACAGTACAATTGGATGGATTTAAGAATACTAGGAAGTTGGAAGTTGGAATAATGATCAGTTGCCCGATGAGAAGTTCAAGGACTACAAGTGATGAGATGGGTCATAACCCACATGCCCCAGGACCTACCAAGAAGCAAGCACATTCTTGCTGAAGGAAAAACCCCGGAGGAAGATATGATGTTTATCGGCATACGATTTTATAGGAGTAACGCAAAACCTGATAGTTGTGAAGGAACGATAGATGTTTGTTTGGTTTGTAGAATCAATGGATTATTCTGAACGCAGTTCATGGACAAGAGAAATTCTGTAATGCTTGTGAGGATGACCGAGTGTTAGAATGCGAGATTCTCTAAACCGTATACAAGGTAATGATTTGGGTGCGGGATGGATTGATCACCATACCGACTTACTCTTATTATTTGCCTTGCTATATGGGATGGTAAATCTGAGTGACTTACCTATAGTAGAGAGACGACGGTATTAAACCTTGTTTGAACCTTAGAATGGTGTAGCAATTTTCCCTGGTACAAGGCAGCTTTTGCCAACCGTAGGTTATACGGTGAGGATCAACCAGACCCATTTCGTGCAGGAGAAACCCTAAATTGTTAACCGCCATGAGATATCGATAGTTAGTTAGTATTGGCGCCAGACCCGTCAGCTAAGAAGACCCAATCTCGGAATAACCTTACCAAGATGAAATGAGAGAAGAATTGAGGAAAAGGTTATGCCACTACCGGAAGAGCCCAGAGAAGGAATCATCCTTATGATCTGAGAAGACCGGCACTGTCAAGAATAAGGATGGAGTATATGAGTTTTGCTGGAACCGTAACCATGCTTCTAAGGGTTGTAGCACCCCAGACCCCTGTGATGATCGGTGGATTTTGAGGAGACCCCCAAACCCTAACCTTTTCTTGCTAGCCTCTCCGAATCTCGAGGACGAGATTCATTTTAAGGGTGGTAGGTTTGTAACATCCCAAAATTCTAAATTTTGGAATGTTATAATAAATAGATTGATTGATTGACTGTTTGATTGATTGACTGAAAGTGAGTGAAATTCGAAACTTTTTGGAAAGTTAAATGAGAGGGAATAAAAGGACTTTCCCAAACTTTCATTTTTTGCATTTATGCTCTCCATGAATTCAAATACTTTTTCATCACGAAACCCTGGAGAGAAGATGACATGACTTCTTCCATTATTCAAATGACAAGGGGTGTTGAAAATATTTGAATTTCATTTGGAAAATATTTCCAATTTAGAAACTTTAAGTAACTCAATGATTTTCACGAGAGGAGATAAAATGACTTCTTCAAATTATGAAATATGAGTTGGGAGTTTCAAGGATCAAATTCAAAGTCCTTTTGAAATTATTTTCAATTTGGAATTGTTTGAGTTTTATTCAAATTATTTTTCTCCAAAAATAAAATATATGGAAAATAGGGTAACATGATTCCCTACATTAGAAAATTGGAGAAATTTTAACTTGAAATCATTTTGGTATTTTTAAAATGGTTTTTGTTGGATTTTAATAGACCAGTAGCACTCTTTGTTTTATTTGAATTCGTATGAATTTTATTTGACTCTAGAAAAATGTTCATGTCGTAGAAAATCTTTTTCTGAAAATTTTGATATATTATATGCCTACATAATATTTTTATTTATTTTGTTTTTTTTATTTTATTTCTCTGGAAATGTTTTTTTTTAACTTTTTCCCTCGTCGACTGGGTCAGCCCAGCTCCTGCCAGGCCAAGGCCCAGCCCAGCAGCGCCACCCCTCTCCCTCCCGAGCGGGAGACCCGCTTGGGCACGCCGCCGCGCCGCCATGGACACCGTGCGCCGCCCGGCCTCCTCCTGCCCCCTCGCCCACGCCACCTCCTCGCCCCTCCTCATAAAAGGGCGCCGCCCCGGGCCCGTTCCTCTCCTCGCCGCCGCCTCCCTATGCAAAGTCACGCCGCCGCCGCAGATCTCGCTGTCGCCGCTGCTTCACCGCGCCGCCTGCGCCGCCGCA
>NC_041388.1:429332015-429374603 GCF_002162155.2 Triticum dicoccoides
CCTCGCCCGCCGCCCACGGCCCCGCCCCGCGCCTCCGATGCCGCCCGCCGCTGCTGTCGCTGCCGCGCCGAGCTCGCCGGAGTCCACCGCCTTGCCGAACCGCCGTCGCCGGTTTTCCCCACCGAGCCATCGCCGGTTTCGTACGAACCGACGTGAACCGGTATAAAACCGCCCGGTCGATTTATTCTTTAGGTTTTCTTCGGTTTAGCCGGTTTTATTTTTTAGTAAGGTTTTTTAGAGAGCGTTCGCTGGATAGGTTTAGAAAGCGAACGTTCGCTTTTTAGCTTTTTCCTTTTTCTGTTAGTTTTACACAGGGACCTCTTTGTAGATGCTTTATTTGCAGTTTAGTCCCTCTGTTTCAATCGACCGTAACGTTTTACTCGTTTGTCCAAATCCAACGAAACCAACGCTCACTTCTTCGTTATGATCCCCTCTATCCAGTAATCCAACCCAAACATGTTTTGAAATTTTAAAATTTGAATTAGATCAGATTTGAATTCAAACTTCGTTTGATCATAGCTTGAGTTCCGTAACTCCGTTTGAGTTGATTCTTTTTGCTAATCGAATCTCTTGATCTAAACTTTCTGATAAGGCCAAATTCACATAATTTTGGTACTATTAGAAATTGTTTTGTGCTGAAAGAGTTATTTGCTTGGTTTTGAAGTTTTCCGAATCGTCTTCTTCGTTCTTTCTGATCTTTTGAGTGATTGCTTATGTGTGGTTACTATTGCTTGCTTACGATAGATTGACCAGAGTGTGACGAGTAGAGATATCAAGAGTTTTGAGTGCGAATCATCTTCATCAACATTGCAGGCAAGTTCACACTTTGATCATATCCCTTTAACACCCAGTTTTATGCATTAGTTTCAACCCTCAAACATTGCATGGTTAGGAATTGATAACATGTGGGTATTGGGAAGTAGTTGATGGGGTAGGAACCTATTACCCTGCATTCGAACCTTGGGAGTTACTATTACGTTATGCTTATATTGCCATGCTATGCTCGTAGACGTGGAATGGGTTTGAGAGTATTTCATGACAGATGTGAGATTGTTAATTAATGGTTTACTTAAGGTGGCAACTTTAACACACATCTGGGTGGATTGAGGCACCTGGGTATTCCAGCGATTGCCTGTCTAGGCACCTGGGTATTCCAGGATTGCCTGTTTTTTTATGGACCGCCACCCAGGCTCAAAGGGATCATGAGATTATTCATACTAGAAACTTCCGTGTGCAGCCACAAGCTATTATGGGCTCTAGCATAGTTGATTAAGTCGTGTGAACTCTTACAGTGGTAGACTAGCAGATGTAGGGGTTGTAGGTGGTACGGTCTACCCATCGTAAGGTGCAAACACTTCTGAAAGACTATGTCTCGGTCATCCATTTCTCAAACACCATGTAGTGCAAGAAATCCAACGGAGGAGATCGAGTCTTGTGGGGAAAAGTGTGCAAACCTCTGCAGAGTGTATAAACTAATCATGATTAGCCGTGTCCCCGGTTATGGATGTTTTGAGTATCTAGTACTTGGATTATCATGTGAATCTCATCATGTTACTTTAAATTAATTTTGTTGGGTTTAATGATGTTACTTAATTGGGATTGAGAATGCTGTCAACCATTCTCAATGTTCAACAACCACCATGATAGTTAAATAAAAAAATTGTTCCTTTGCAGTCGGAAAAAATTGGCTTTTCGCAAAAACCTTATAACCATAGAGCTTTTCCACCAGCCATATATGCATGTAGTGATAGCCATTGTTCATCATTTCTCTATGGTGTGAATTTGCCAGTACATTCAATGTACTGACCCTCTGTGGCTGCAACGTCTCATGTTGCAGGATATCTTACGACGAGTAGGTGATACGTTAGTGTTACGATTTCTACACTCAACTTTGCCGTTGGTGTTGATGGGAATCCACAACCTTGTTACTTCCGCTATTTTGGACTGAGGTAATAGTATTTACGTTATTTTACACATGTGATTTACCTCTGTTATAAATCCTCGAGTACTGTGTGTGTCAGCATACCGATCCAGGGATGACACTTAAGCACAGAGACTTGATCCATTCGGGTCAGGTCGCTACAATGTTCTATCATCGCAGGGCTTCGCCTAAGCACCGCTACAATATTATCGAGGATTATGGTGGAAGGGGGCACTGCACACGGCTAAGAGATCAATGATCAATTGTTGTGTCTTTGGGGTGCCCCCTTGCACCCTTATATAAAGGAGCAAGGGAGGAGGAGGCGGGCCCTAGGAGGGGGCACCCCAAGTGTGGAGTCCTACTAGGACTCTCTAGTCCTAGTAGGATTCCATCTCCCATATGGAATAGGAATAGAGGAAGGGAAAAGGAGAAGGAAGGAAGGGGGCGCCCCCCTTCCCTAGTCCAATTCGGACCAGACCAAGGGGAGGGGTGCGGCCACCCTTGAGGCCCTTTTCCTTCTTTCCCGTATGGCCCAATAAGGCCCAATACATATTCCCGTAACTCTCCGGTACTCCGAAAAATACCCGAATCACTCGGAACCTTTCCGATGTCCGAATATAGTCGTCCAATATATCGATCTTTACGGGACTCCTCGTCATGTCCCTGATCTCATCCGGGACTCCGAACTCCTTCGGTACATCAAAACTCATAAACTCATAATATAACTGTCATCGAAACCTTAAGCGTGCGGACCCTACGGGTTCGAGAACAATGTAGACATGACCGAGACACGTCTCTGGTCAATAACCAATTGCGGAACCTGGATGCTCATATTGGCTCCCACATATTCTACGAAGATCTTTATCGGTCAGACCGCATAACAACATACGTTGTTCCCTTTGTCATCGGTATGTTACTTGCCCGAGATTCGATCGTCGGTATCTCAATACCTAGTTCAATCTCGTTACCGGCAAGTCTCTTTACTTGTTCCGTAATACATCATCCTGCAACTAACTCATTAGTTGCAATGCTTGCAAGGCTTAAGTGATGTGCATTACCGAGAGGGCCTAGAGATACCTCTCCGACAATCGGAGTGACAAATCCTAATCTCGAAATACGCCAACCCAACAAGTATATTCGGAGACACCTGTAGAGCACCTTTATAATCACCCAGTTACGTTGTGACGTTTGGTGGCACACAAAGTGTTCCTCCGGTAAACGGGAGTTGCATAATCTCATAGTCATAGGAACATGTATAAGTCATGAAGAAAGCAATAGCAACAAACTAAACGATCAAGTGCTATGCTAACGGAATGGGTCAAGTCAATCACATCATTATCCTAATGATGTGATCCCGTTAATCAAATGACAACTCATGTCTATGGTTAAGAAACATAACCATCTTTGATCAACGAGCTAGTCAAGTAGAGGCATACTAGTGACACTCTGTTTGTCTATGTATTCACACATGTATTATGTTTCCGGTTAATACAATTCTAGCATGAATAATAAACATTTATCATGATATAAGGAAATAAATAATAACTTTATTATTGCCTCTAGGGCATATTTCCTTCAGTCTCCCACTTGCACTAGAGTCAATAATCTAGTTCACATCGCCATGTGATTTAACATCAATAGTTCACATCACCATGTGATTAACACCCATAGTTCACATCGACATGTGACCAACACCCAAAGGGTTTACTAGAGTCAATAATCTAGTTCACATCGCTATGTGATTAACACCCAAAGAGTACTGAGGTGTGATCATGTTTTGCTTGTGAGAGAAGTTTAGTCAACGGGTCTGCCACATTCAGATCAGTAAGTATTTTGCAAATTTCTATGTCAACAATGCTCTGCATGGAGCTACTCTAGCTAATTGCTCCCACTTTCAATATGTATCCAGATTGAGACTTAGAGTCATCTGGATCAGTGTCAAAACTTGCATCGACATAACCCTTTACGACAAACCTTTTGTCACCTCCATAATCGAGAAACATATCCTTATTCCACTAAGGATAATTTTGACCAATGTCTAGGGATCTACTCCTAGATCACTATTGTACTCCCTTGCCAAACTCAGGGCAGGGTATACAATAGGTCTGGTACACAGCATGTCATACTTTATAGAACCTATGGCTGAGGCATAGGAATGACTTTCATTCTCTCTCTATCTTCTGCCGTGGTCGGGTTTTGAGTCTTACTCAACTTCACACAGGTAATAACTCCTTCTTTGATTGTTCCATTTTGAACTACTTCAAAATCTTGTCAAGGTATGTACTCATTGAAAAACTTATCAAGCGTCTTGATCTATCTCTATAGATCTTGATGCTCAATATGTAAGCAGCTTCACCGAGGTCTTTCTTTGAAAAACTCCTTTTCAAACATTCCTTTATGCTTTGCAGAATAATTCTACATTATCTCCATCAACAATATGTCATTCACATATACTTATCAGAAATTCTGTAGTGCTCCCACTCACTTGCTTGTAAATACAGGCTTCACCGCAAGTCTGTATAAAACTATATGCTTTGATCAACTTATCAAAGTGTATATTCCAACTCCAAGATGCTTGCACCAGTCCATAGATGGATCGCTAGAGCTTGCATATTTTGTTAGTACCTTTAGGATTGACAAAACCTTCTGGTTGCATCATATACAACTCTTCTTTAATAAATCCATTAAAGAATGCAGTTTTGTTTATCCATTTGCTAGATTTCATAAAATGCGGCAATTGCTAACATGATTCGGACAGACTTAAGCATAGATACGAGTGAGAAACTCTCATCATAGTCAACACCTTGAACTTGTCGAAAACCTTTTTGCAACAATCCTAGCTTTGTAGATAGTAACACTACTATCAGCGTCCGTCTTCCTCTTGAAGATCCATTTAATCTCAATGGCTCGCCAATCTTTGGGCAAGTCAATCAAAGTCCATACTTTGTTCTCATACATGGATCTCATCTCAGATTTCATGGCCTCAAGCCATTTCGCGGAATCCGGGCTCATCATCGCTTCCTCATAGTTCATAGGCTCGTCATGGTCAAGTAACATGACCTCCAGAATAGGATTACAGTACCACTCTGGTGCGGATCTCACTCTGGTTTACCTATGAGGTTCGGTAGTAACTTGATCTGAAGTTACATGATCATCATCATTAGCTTCCTCACTAATTGGTGTAGTAGTCACATGAACAGATTTCTGTGATGAACTACTTTCCAATAAGGGAGCAGGCACAGTTACCTCATCAAGTTCTACTTTCCTCCCACACACTTCTTTCGAGAGAAACTCCTTCTCTAGAAAGGATCCATTCAAAGCAACGAATATCTTGCCTTCGGATCTGTGATAGAAGGTGTACCCAACATTTTCTTTTGGGTATCCTATGAAGACGCACTTCTCCGATTTGGGTTTGAGCTTATCAGGTTGAAACTTTTTCACATAAGCATTGCAACCTCAAACTTTAAGAAACGACAGCTTAGGTTTCTTGCCAAACCATAGTTCATACGGTGTCGTCTCAACAGATTTAGATGGTGCCCTATTTAACATGAATGCATCTGTCTCTAATGCATAACCCAAAAATGATAGTGGTAGATCGATAAGAGACATCATAGATCACACCATATCTACTAAAGTACGGTTATGAGGTTCGGACACACCATTACACTGTGGTGTTCCAGGTGGCGTGAGTAGTGAAACTATTTCACATTGTTTTTAACTGAAGGCCAAACTCGTAACTCAAATATTTTACTTCTGTGATCATACCGTAGAAACTTTTATTTTTGTTACGATGATTCTCCACTTCACTCTGAAATTCTTTGAACTTTTAAAATGTTTCAGACTTGTGTTTCATCAAGTAGATATACTCATATCTGCTCAAATCATCTGTGAAGATCGGAAAATAATGATACCTGCCGCGAGCCTCAATATTCATCGGACCACATACATCAGTATGTATGATTTACAACAAATCTGTTGCTCGCTCCATTGTTCCGGAGAACGGAGTCTTAGTCATCTTTCCCATGAGGCATGGTTCGCAAGCATCAACTGATTCATAATCAAGTGATTCCAAAAGCCCATCAGCATGGATTTTCTTCATGCGCTTTACACCAATATGACCTAAACGGCAGTGCCACAAATAAGTTGCACTATCATTATTAACTTTGCATCTTTTGGTTTCAATATTATGAATATGTGTATCACTACGATCGAGATCCAACGAACCATTTTCATTGGGTGTGTAACCATATAAGGTTTTATTCATGTAAACAGAACAACAATTTATTCTCTTACTTAAATGAATAATCGTATTGCAATAAACATGATCAAATCATATTCATGCTCAACGCAAACACCAAATAACACTTATTTAGGTTCAACACTAATCCCAGAAGTATAGGGAGTGTGCGATGATGATCATATCAATCTTGGAACCACTTCCAACACACATCGTCACTTCACCCTTAACTAGTCTATGTTCATTCTGCAACTCCCGTTTCGAGTTACTATTCTTAGCAATTGAACCAGTATAAAATACCGAGGGGTTGCTACGAACACTAGTAAAATACACATCAATAATCTGTATATCAAATATACCTTTGTTCACTTTGCTATCCTTCTTATCCGCCAAATACTTGGGGCAGTTCCGCTTCCAGTGACCAGTCCCTTTGTAGTAGAAGCACTTAGTCTCAGGCTTAGGACCAGACTTGGGCTTCTTCACTTGAGCAGCAACTTGCTTGCCGTTCTTCTTGAAGTTCCCCTTCTTCCCTTTACCCTTTTCTTGAAACTAGTGGTCTTGTCTACCATCAACACTTGATATTTTTCTTGATTTCTACCTTCATTGATTTCAGTATTACGAAGAGCTTGGGAATCGTTTCCGTTATCCCTTGCATATCATAGTTCATCACGAAGTTCTACTAACTTGGTGATGGTGGCTAGAGAATTTTGTCAATCACTATCTTATCTGGAAGATTAACTCCCACTTGATTCAAGCGATTGTAGTACCCAGGCGATCTGAGCACATGCTCACTGCTTGAGCTATTCTCCTCCATCTTTTAGCTATAGAACTTGTTGGAGACTTCATATCTCTCAACTCGGGTATTTGCTTGAAATATTAACTTCAACTCCTGGAACATCTCATATGGTCCATGACGTTCAAAACGTCTTTGAAGTCCCGATTCTAAGCCGTTTAAGCATGGTGCACTAAACTATCAAGTAGTCATCATATTGAGCTAGCCAAACGTTCATAACGTCTGCATCTGCTCCTGCAATAGGTTTGTCACCTAGCGGTGCATCAAAGACATAATTCTTTTGTTCAGCAATGAGGATAAACCTCAGATCACGGATCCAATCTGCATCATTGCTACTAACATCTTTCAACTTAGTTTTCTCTAGGAACATATCAAAAATAAAACAGGGGAGCTAAACGCGAGCTATTGATTTACAACATAGATATGCTAATACTACCAGGACTAAGTTCATGATAAATTAAAGTTCAATTAATCATATTACTTAAGAACTCCCACTTAGATAGACATCCCTCTAATCTTCTAAGTGATCACGTGATCCATATCAACTAAACCATGTCCAATCATCACCTGAGATGGAGTAGTATCAATGATGAAAATCACTATGTTGATCATATCTACTATATGATTCACGATCGACCTTTCGGTCTCTGTGTTCCAAGGCCATATCTGTTATATGCTAGGCTCGTCAAGTTTAACCTGAGTATTCCGCATGTGCAACTGTTTTGCACCCGTTGTATTTGAACGTAGAGCCTATCACACCCAATCATCACGTGGTGTCTCAGCACGAAGAACTTTTGCAACGGCGCATACTCAGGGAGAACACTTATACTTTTATAATTTAGTGAGGGATCATCTTATAATTCTACCGTCAATCAAAGCAAGATAAGATGCATAAAAGATAAACATAACATGCAATCAATATGAGTGATATGATATGGCCATCATCATCTTGTACTTGTGATCACCATCTCCGAAGTACCGTCATGATCACCATCTCCGAAGTACCGTCATGATCACCATCGTCACCATCATAGCATCGTTGTCGTCTCGCCAATCTTATGCTTCCACGACTATCGCTACCGCTTAGTGATAAAGTAAAGCATTACAGCGCGATTGCATTGCATACAATAAAGCGACAACCATATGGCTCCTACCAGTTGCCGATAACTCGGTTACAAAACATGATCATCTCATACAATAAAATTTAGCATCATGTCTTGACCATATCACATCACAACATGCCCTGCAAAAACAAGTTAGACGTCCTCTACTTTGTTGTTGCAAGTTTTACGTGGCTGCTACGGGCTTAGCAAGAACCGTTCTTACCTACGCATCAAAACCACACCGATAGTTTGTCAAGTTGGTGCTGTTTTAACCTTCGCAAGGACCGGGCGTAGCCACACTTGGTTCAACTAAAGTTGGAGAAACTGACACCCGCCAGCCACCTGTGTGCAAAGCACATCGGTAGAACCAGTCTCGTGTAAGCGTACGCGTAATGTCGGTCCGGGCCGCTTCATCCAACAATACCGCCGAACCAAAGTATGACATGCTGGTAAGCAGTATGACTTATATCGCCCACAACTCACTTGTGTTCTACTCGTGCATAACATGAACACATAAAATCTAGGCTCTGATGCCACCGTTGGGGAACGTAGTAATTTCAAAATTTTCCTACGCACACGCAAGATCATGGTGATGCATAGCAACGAGAGAGGAGAGTGTTGTCTACGTACCCTCGTAGACCGGAAGCGGAAGCGTTAGCATAACGCGGTTGATGTAGTCGTATGTCTTCACGGCCCAACCGATCAAGCACCGAAACTACGGCACCTCTGAGTTTTAGCACACGTTCAGCTCGATGACGATCCCCAGACTCCGATCCAGTAGAATGTCGGGGAAGAGTTCCGTCAGCACGACGGCGTGGTGACGATCTTGATGTTCTATCGTCGCAGGGATTCTCTAAGCACCACTACAATATTATCGACGATTATGGTGGAAGGGGGCACCGCACATGGCTAAGAGATCAATGATCAATTGTTGTGTCTTTGGGGTGCCCCCCTGCACCCATATATAAAGGAGCAAGGGAGGAGGAGGCCGGCCCTAGGAGGGGGCGCGCCAAGTGTGGAGTCCTACTAGGACTCCCTAGTCCTAGTAGGATTCCACCTCCCATATGGAATAGGAAAAGAGGAAGGGAAAAGGAGAAGGAAGGAAGGGGGCGCCCGCCTTCCCTAGTCCAATTCGGACCAGACCAAGGGGAGGGGTGCGGACCCTACGGGTTCGAGAACAACGTAGACATGACCGAGACACATCTCTGGTCAATAATCAATAGCGGAACCTGGATGCTCATATTGGCTCCCACATATTCTACGAAGATCTTTATAGGTCAGACCGCATAATAACATACGTTGTTCCCTTTGTCATCGGTATGCTACTTGCCCGAGATTCGATCATCGATATCTCAATACGTAGTTCAATCTCGTTACCGGCAAGTCTCTTTACTCGTTCCGTAATACATCATCCTGCAACTAACTCATTAGTTGCAATGCTTGCAAGGCTTAAGTGATGTGCATTACCGAGAGGGCCCAGAGATACCTCTCCGACAATCGGAGTGACAAAAATATGCCAAAAAGTATCTAGGGCATATTTCCTTCAGTGGCATCATCAATAACATGCGACATATTAGAACGAATAGCAGAAGCAGGTTTAGGTGTCGCAAGCTTACTCAAAACATAAGGTGATTCATGTGCAGAGCTAGATGGCAGTTCCTTACCTCCCCTCGTAGTTGAGGGATAAATTTTTGTTTTCCCGTCATTCAAGTTCTTCATAGTGACCAGCAGATATAAATCCCAAGTGACTCAAAGAATAGAGCTATGCTCCCCGGCAACGGCGCCAGAAAATAGTCTTGATAACCCACAAGTATAGGGGATCGCAACAGTTTTCGAGGGTAGAGTATTCAACCCAAATTTATTGATTCGACACAAGAGGAGCCAAAGAATATACTCAAGTATTAGCAGTTGAGTTGTCAATTCAACCACACCTGGATAACTTAGTATCTGCAGCAAAGTATTTAGTAGCAAAGTAATATGATAGTAATTGTAATGGTAACAAAAGTAACGGTAGCAAAAGTAATATTTTTTGGTGTTTTGTAGTGATTGTAACAATAGCAACGGAAAAGTAAATAAGCGAAGAATCAATATATGAAAAGCTCGTAGGCATTGGATCGGTGATGGAGAATTATCCCGGATGTGGTTCATCATGTAACAATCATAACATAGGGTGACACATAACTAGCTCCAATTCATCAATGTAATGTAGGCATGTATTCCGAATATAGTCATACGTGCTTATGGAAAAGAACTTGCATGACATCTTTTGTCCTACCCTCTCGTGGCAGCGGGGTCCTAATGGAAACTAAGGGATATTAAGGCCTCCTTTTAATAGAGTACCGGAACAAAGCATTAGCACATAGTGAATACATGAACTCCTCAAACTACAGTCATCACCAGGAGTGGTCCCGATTATTGTCACTTCGGGGTTGCCGGATCATAACACATAGTAGGTGACTATAGACTTGCAAGATAGGATCAAGAACTCACATATATTCATGAAAGCATAATAGGTTCAGATCTGAAATCATGGCACTTGGGCCCTAGTGACAAGCATTAAGCATAGCAAAGTCATAGCAACATCAATCTCAGAACATAGTGGATACTAGGGATCAAACCCTAACAAAACTAACTCGATTACATGATAGATCTCATCCAACCCATCACCGTCCAGCAAGCCTACGATGGAATTACTCGCGCACGGCGGTGAGCATCATGAAATTGGTGATGGAGGATGGTTGATGTTGACGATTGCGACGAATCCCCCTCTCCGGAGCCCCGAACGGACTCCAGATCAGCCCTCCCAAGAGGTTTTAGGGCTTGCGGCGGCTCCGTATCGTAAAATGCGATGAATCCTTCTCCTTTATTTTTTCTCCCCGAAGGCAAATATATAGAGTTGGATTTGAGGTCGGAGGAGCTCTAGGGGGCCCACGAGGTAGGGGGCGCGCCCCCACCCTCGTGGCTAGGGTGTGGGCCCCTTGGTCTTCATCTTTTGCAAGGATTTTTTATTATTTCCAAAAAGATGTTCCGTGAAGTTTTAGGTCATTCCGAGAACTTTTGTTTCTGCACATAAATAACACCATGGTAATTCTGCTGAAAATAGCGTCAGTCCGGGTTAGTTCCATTCAAATCATGCAAGTTAGAGTCCAAAAAAGGGCAGAAGTGTTTGGAAAAGTATATATGACAGAGACGTATCACTCCCTGTTGTTGCTTTGTGAGCCGCCTCATCCAGCGAGGAAGTTGCTGCTTCCGCTGCTTCTGAGGATGCAGGAGCCGCGTCATCCAGTGAAGACTCACGGCTGTTCTATAGTGAGGCCGCCGCTATTGCCGTTGTTTCTTCACTAGATCGCAGGTTTTTGCCGGCCCCTAAATTGTATCCTCTGCTTATCATGGTTATTACTTGTCCTTCCTCTGCATAATTGATCACATGTTTTTTTATTATAGTATAGCCTTTGAATTCCTGCGTGCACATTACTTGAAACATAGTTAAATTGTGCATATTTAGCAGCTTTTCTGCTTACAGGCAATTATGCTTAACTCTGGTTACATTTCTATACGGCCGCAAAATTCAAGCAATTGTATATATACATACTTTGGTCACAGTATGATCATCGAATACAATATGACACTTGCCGCTAAATTTCTTTAGCTATAAATCTGGGAATGTACTTCTCTTTATGTAATTAAGCTTGGATTACTAGATCTTATGCAAATGGCTTTTTTGTTCCTTAGTCAGTCCGTATGTGGAGCTCCACAGACCGACATTGGCTGTGTTCGATGATGGAGCTACTTGCATTCGCTGTGTTGCCGGGTAGGTTGACTGTTTTTGTTAGATCTGAAATACACTGATGCTAATATATAATGCTACTGCTGGGAGCTGCTGTTTATTTATAGACAACTCCTGAATTTAGTGTATGTCTATATTTTTGGACCTATTTTGTTCTTGGTACTCATTAAAAATTTAGTTTTATTCCTCAAAGTCATGTTACAATGTCTCATGTTACCACAGATCATGGCAAGGAATAAATTTTACTTCAACCAAAATCATATTATACCAACTTATTTAGTGCATATTATCATTTAGCAGTATGCTGGCTGTGCCTTCCTATGATAAATGGAGATTGTCGGTGTCAAAACCGGCGGATCTCGGGTAGGGGGTCCTGAACTGTGCGTCTAGGCCGGATGGTAAGAGGAGGCAGGGAACACGATGTTTTACCCAGGTTCGGGCCCTCTCGATGGAGGTAAAACCCTACGTCCTGCTTGATTAATATTGATGATATGGGTAGTACAAGAGTAGATCTACCACGAGATCGAGGAGGCTAAACCCTAGAAGCTAGCCTATGGTATGATTGTTGTATATGGAGTTGATGAAGTTGTCCTACGGACTAGAACCCTCCGGTTTATATAGACACCGGATAGGGTTAGGGTTACATAGAGTCGGTTACAATGGTAGAAGATCTTGAATATCCGTATCGCCAAGCTTGCCTTCCACGCCAAGGAAAGTCCCATCCGGACACGGGACGAAATCTTCAATCTTGTATCTTCATAGTCCAGGAGTCCGGCTGAAGGTATAGTCCGGCTACCCGAACACCCCCTAATCCAGGACTCCCTCAGAGATCTTCTATAGATGTACTGCCATTCCGTCAGGCATTAAACTTCTGAACGGCTGACCATGAAAGATATGTGTAGCTCTAATTTTATCCATATGTTTCTGTTTTCAAAGATGTTTCTTACTCCTTTTGGAATTACCATTTTTAAACATGTTTGGAATTATCATCTGTGTACATCTGTACAGATTCCAATCTCTTCATATTTACATCAAAGAGTGTGTTTTTCGAATGCTCGTCATGTATACTAAACTCCCTGCCCCTCCTTCTCCTGTCACGTGTGTTGTTCCCTTGCCATCAGTGAGCTCCATAAAACACAACTACAGGGTGCAGAATACTTACCACTTGGTTAGCATTTTAGTTAACATTGTAGACATGTAACACTATAATGTTGGACAATAAATGAACTCGACTACATCCAAACGAACTTATCATGCTTCCAAGAAGAGTAAAATCATCTTTAATATTTTGCTTAGATTCATGTTTCTTAACATGTTTGGATTTGTAGTTTCGCCCAAAATGCAGTATTTACCTTCCATTTGGAGCATAGGGTGCGATTTTTATCAGTTGATGACTGAAAACCCACTTCCCTAGTAAAAACGCTATCCACCTTCAAATATACTCCCTCTGTAAAGACATATAAGCTTTACCGAGGGAGTATACAAGTTCTCTGATAAGGTAGTCGTGGGAAGACTATATTTTTGGTTTACATTGTAAATGATTTGAGTGACCACAAATGTGACTTCTTTTTTGTTTCTTTTCAGTTTTCAGCTCCTAGATGAGAAGGCAAGGATGTACTTGAGCAGTATGAGAAGACCCAATTCCATTATCTCAGAAGTCAGAAGTTTCCCATTTACTGACTTTGGTACTATTTTTTAAAGGAATGGTCAATCTGCTAGCAGCACCACGATTATGTGTCAATTGTAGATTCTTAATTGCTTAGAATTATTTTATTTTTTTGATTCCTTATGTTGATATTTATTCAACAACAAAATATTTTCATGATTGGTCGTGTGAGGATCGAACATGTGAATGGATGTGGCATCAATCTAAGCATGTTGATACCTTGCTCACCTTTTTTGCTTTGAAGAATTAATCTCTATCTTTGCACATTTTATCTTATAATTTCATTTTCATCTTAGTTGATAGAATATTGTGTCCTCATTTACATGTTTATATGCGTGTCGAGATCTCACGTCGTTGTCCGTCTTATCGGTTAGCAACATGTCCATGGTGGTTGGCACTGGATTCAAAGAGGTCCACAATCCACTTAAAGATAGAGAAAACAATGTTGGCAAGGTGGGTTAGGACTTACTTTCTGATTGTTGTTTGTGAGAAAATATCACCTCTCTGTTCTGAATTATCATTGGTCGTTGCGCCAAGGGTGATTCAGAGTTGTAGGTTGTATCATGTTCTAATATGGCAGGCCCCCAAAGAAAACATACAAGGTAGTAGCTTCTACAACTGAAACATACTAATGTTATTCATGCAACTGCATGGTTCCTATTATTTGTCTATTATAATTAATGAAACAATAATGTCAAGGTCCCTGAGATTGTCATCCATTGTAAGATAACCCAAAACTTGAATACTTCAATCACACAAAACTCAACAAAACCTTCGTGAGATCCGTTAGTTTAAGAATAATAAATCACTACTATAAGTGTTGTATCAAACCAATTCTTATTTTGTTCTTGCATTATATCTACTGTATTCCAACTTTTCTACGGCAAAAAATCATCAAAGAAAACCATAGAGCCATCAAAATAAGCACACAACACAAAGAAAATAGAATCTGTCAAAACAGAACAGTCTGTAGCAATCTGACTATTTCGAATACTTTTGTAACTCCAAAAATTCTGAAAAATTAGGACGACCTAAGCAATGTGTATATTGATCTACGGCAATTGGAATGGGTATTTTATCGCTCTATGGTAAAAATGATAATTAGTTTCGTGAGCGCAAAAGTTTCTGTTTTTTTAGTAAGATCAAACAACTATCACCCAAGAAGATCCTAAAGGCTTTACTTGGCACAAACACTAATTAAAACATAAAAAACACAATCATAACAGTAGCGTACGCTAACACTCAAAAACAGGAAGCAAAAAGCGAAAATAAATTTTATTCATTGGGTTACCTCCCAACAAGCGTTATAGTTTTACGCCCGTAGCTAGGCATAAAGCAAGATTCTAGGTTTTGTCATCCTTCTTCTTAACCTTCTTAGATGTGTTTTCATCATGGGGTTTTGTAAAAACAACATAAAACATATTATCCATAGAAACCTTAGCATTATTAAGTTGCCCATTATCATAACCACGTTGATTTCCGGCAACAATCCAAGAATAATGTTGATTAACATTATTAAAAACTTGTTTAATTACATCTAGGATTGGGACTTCCTTTTTAAGATTATCATCAAAGATCTTATTGTCCCCAAGCAAATGTCTTAATGCATAATCACTATTGTAAAGAATTTCATCTATCACAGGTTTGTCACGATTCATACCATAAAAATCAAAGATTTCCCTAGCTTCCAGTATTATGTACTCAAATTCATTCATAAGGACAAGGGTGGCCAACTTTTTAGCTCTAGGACTCTTTATAACAGGAAGCTCAAAAAATAATCTTTGTAAAGTAGGATGGGTACGAATAAATTTACTTTCAAGTTTCAGAACTAGTGCTGAAATAGCATCTGCATAGGATCTAGTAGTTTTAAGTATAGGAGCATCATCAAGACTTAGATCGCAACACAATTGAAAATTTCTTGGATACGTTCTTTTCCCATAACGTTCCCTTGCCCCAAGATAAAAGTTTTAGCATCCAGATTGCCCGTATGTCCAATCTTAGGAGTAAGGCCATCATCTGTTTGTGCCATACCGAAATCACTCATGATTGCAAGCAAAGGATAGATCTGACGAGAAAACGACGAGCGGAAAAGAGGGGTGAATAAAATGGCAAATTTTTGTGAAGTGGGGGAGAGGAAAACGAGAGGGAAATGGCAAATAATGTAAATTGTGAGGAGATGAGATTTGTGATTAGGACCCTGGTATATGTTGAAGATCCTCCCCGGCAACAGCGCCAGAAATTCCTTTTGATGTCGCTTGAAGCTACGTCGGTATTTCCCCAAAGAGGAAGGGATGATGCAGCACAACAACGGTAGGTATTTCCCTCAGAAACGAAAAAAAGGTTATTGAACGAGTAGGAGAACCAAGCAACACAACGTAAACAACCCCTGCACACAAATAACAAATCCTCGCAACCTAACGTGTTAAAGGGGTTGTCAATCCCTTCCGGGTAACGGTGCCAGAAATTGGTGCGTGACGGGAGAAAGTTGTAATAGATTGAATAAATATATCACAAATAAAATAAAGTGCAACAAAGTATTTTTGGGTTTTTTGATTAATAGATCTGGAAATAAAAGCAAATAAAAGTATATCGCAAAGGCAAATAATATGAGAAAGAGACCCGGGGGCCGTAGGTTTCACTAGTGGCTTCTCTCGAGAAAAATAGCAAACGGTGGGTGAACAAAATACTATTGGGCAATTGATAGAACTTCAAATACTCATGACGATATCCATGCAATGATCGTTATATAGGCATCATTTCCAAGATTAGTATACCGACTCTTGCCTGAATCTACTACTATTAGTCCACACATCGACCGCTATCCAGCATACATCTAGTGTATTAAGTTCATGGAGAAACGGAGTAATGCAATAAGAACGATGACATGATGTAGACAAGATCTATCTATGTAGAGATAGACCCCATCATTTTATACTTAGTAGCAACGATACATATGTGTTGGTTCCCCTTTTGTCACTAGGATCAAGCACCGTAAGATCGAACCCACTACAAAGCACCTTTTCCCATTGCAAGATAAATAGATCAAGTTGGCCAAACAAAACCCAAATATTAGAGAAGAAATACGAGGCTATAAGCAATCATGCATAAAAGAGATCAAAGAAACTCAAATACTTTCATGGATATAAAAAGATAGATCTGGTCATAAACTCAAAGTTCGTCAATTCCAACAAACACACGCAAAAGAGTTACATCACATGGATCTCCAAGAGGCCATTGTATTGAGAATAGAGAGAGAGAGAGAGAGAGAGAGAGAGAGAGATGAAGCCATCTAGCTACTAACTACGGACCCGAAGGTCTACAAAGAACTACTCACGCATCATCGAAGAGGCACCAATGGAGGTGGTGAACCCCATCCGAGATGGCGTCTAGATTGGATCTGGTGGTTCTGGACTCTGCGGCGGCTGGATGAATATTTTGTCGACTCCCCCAGGGTTTTAGGAATATTGGGGGTATTTATAGAGCAAAGAGGCGGTTCGGGGGGCACCCGAGGTGGGCACAACCCACCAGGGTGCGCCTGGGCCTCCTGGCGCGCCCTGGTGGCTTGTGCCTCCCTCGGGGCACCCGCCAGGCACAGCCAGGGCCCGTTGTGTTCCTTTTGGCCCATAAAAATTCTCCATAAAGTTTTGTGGCATTTGGACTCTGTTTGATATTGATTTTCTACGATGTAAAAAACATGGAAAAAATAACAAATGGCAGTTGGCACTATGTCAATAGGTTAGTGCCAAAAAATGATATAAAATGACTATAAAATGAGTGTGAAACATCCAAGATTGATAATATAACAACATGGGACAATCAAAAATTATAGATACATTGGAGACGTATCAAGAGCACAACTGTCATGGCTTACGCATTGTGTGTAGCTAATGTTGGGTGCATCATGAGTGGATCTTTTCTACCATGAATTACAATGTTTAGTCGCTGCTCGGACTTTGGAGGTGCTCTGCAGTTATGTTTTGTGGTCTCAGAAAGGGCTAGCGAGATACCACTATTGTCATATTATATCATGGTTGTTTTGACAACGTGTTACCATTTGAGATGTCTTATTATTGCTCGCTAGCTGATTATGTCATTGATATGAGTTAATATAATCTTTAAGAGTTATTGTCGGCATGGTTATTTATAATGTTGGCTGAAATCCTGGGTGTTGTTTAAGCTTATTTATGCAAACAAGAGCAAAAAATGTTCGTAAAAGTTTTTCTTTTTCACTTCCAATTTATCAACTGAATTGCTTGAGGACAAGGAAAGGTTTAAGCTTGGGGGAGTTGATACGTCTCCAACGTATCTACTTTTCCTAACGCTTTTCCTCTTGTTTTGGACTCTAATTTGCATGATTTGAATGAAACTAACCCCGGACTGACGTTGTTTTCAGCAGAACTACCATGGTGTTGTTTTTGTGCAGAAATAGAAGTTCTCGGAATGGAACGAAACTTTGCGAGGAATTTTTATGCAATAAATAAGAATTTCTGGAGCCAAGATCCACCGCAGAGGGGCACCTAGGTGGGCACAACCCACTAGGGCGCGTCCCCCACTCCTGGTGCGCCCAAGTGGGTTGTCCCCACCTGATGACCCCATAGACCCTGAAACCGACACTGTAAAATCCTATTTTTCGAGAAAAAATGAGGGAGAAAGAATTATCGCGATCCACGAGACGGAGCGGCTGTCACCTCTTGTTCTTCATCGGGAGGCCAGATCTAGAGTCCGTTTGGGGCTCCATAGAGGGGGGGGGGTCTTCGTTCTTCGTCATCACCAACCCCTCTCCATCGCCAATTCCATGATGCTGCCCACCGGGAGTGAGTTATTCCTTCGTAGGCTCGCTGGTCGTTGAGGAGTTGGATGAGATTCATCATGTAATCGAGTTAGTTTTGTTAGGGCCTTATCCCTAGTATCCACTATGTTCTTAGATTGATGTTGCTATGACTTTGCCATGCTTAATGCTTGTCCACTTTGGGCTCGGGTGCCATGATTTCAGATCTGAACCGTTTATGCTATCACCATTATATCCATGTTCTAAATCTGATCTTGCAAGTTATAGTCACCTACTACGTGTTATGATCCAGCAACCACGGAGTGACAATAGTCGGGACCACTCCCGGTGATGACTGTAGTTTGAGGAGGTCATGTATTCACCATGTGTTAATGCTTTGTTCCGGTTCTCTATTAAAAGGAGGCCTTAATATCCCTTAATTTCGAATATGGACCCCGCTGCCACAGGTGGGTAGGACAAAAAATGTCATGCAAGTTCTTTCCATAAGCACGTATGACTATTTACGGAATACGTGCCTACATTATATTGATGAACTGGAGCTAGTGCCATATCGCCCTAGGTTATAACTGTCTCATGATGAATATCATCCAACAAGTCACTGATCCAATGCCTACGAATTTATCCTATATTGTTCTTGCTAAGTTACTACTGCTATCATCACTGTTACACTTGCTACAAAATTACTGCTATCGTTGTTACTGTTACTATTGCTGATGTCACCACTATCAAAACTATCATATTACTTTGCTACTGATTACTTGCTGCAGATAATTAATCTCCAGGTGTGGTTGAATTGACAACTCGGCTGCTAATACCTTCAAATATTCTTTGGCTCCCCTTGTGTCAAATCTATACATTTGGGTTGAATACTCTACCCTCGAAAACTGTTGCGATCCCCTATACTTGTAGGTTATCAAACTCCTCACCGACCAGCGAGCCTACGAAGGAATTACTCACTTCCGATGGGGAGCATCATGGAATTGGCGATGGAGAAGGGTTGGTGATGACGAAGAATGAAGACCCCCTCTCTGGAGCCCCAAACGGACTCTAGATCTGGCCTCCCGATGAAGAACAGGAGGTGATGGCGGCTCCATCCCGTGGATCGCGATAAATCTCTCTCCTTGATTTTTTTTCTGGAAAAATAGGATTTTTATAGCATCGGTTTCAGGCTCTGCGGGGCCACCAGGTGGGGACAACCCACCTGGGCGCGCCAGGAGGGGCGCGCCCTGGTGGGTTGTGCCCACCCAGGTTCCCCCCTCTAGTGGATCCTGGCTCCATAAATTCTTATTTATTGTATAAAAAATCCTCGCAAAGTTTTGTTCCATTCCGAGAACATTTATTTCTGCACAAAAACAACACCATGGTAGTTCTGCTGAAAACATCGTCAGTCCGGGGTTAGTTTCATTCAAATCATGCAAATTAGAGTCCAAAACAAGAAGAAAAACATTAGGAAAATTAGATACATTGGAGTGATGTCTACTACACAACCTTCTTCTTGTAGACGTTGTTGGGCCTCCAAGTGCAGAGGTTTGTAGGACAGTAGCAAATTTCCCTCAAGTGGATGACCTAAGGTTTATCAATCCGTAGGAGGCGTAGGATGAAGATGATCTCTCTCAAGCAACCCTGCAACCAAATAACGAAGAGTCTCTTGTGTCCCCAACACACCCAATACAATGGTAAATTGTATAGGTGCACTAGTTCGGCGAAGAGATGGTGATACAAGTGGTATATGGATAGTAGATAAAGGTATTTGTAATCTGAAATTATAAAAACATCAAGGTAACGAATGATAAAAGTGAGCGTAAACGGTATTGCAATCTATGGAAATAAGGTCTAGGGTTCATACTTTCGCTAGTGCAAGTTCCCTCAACAATACTAACATAATTGGATCACATAACTATCCCTCAACATGCACCAAAGAGTCACTCCAAAGTCACTAATAGAGGAGAACGAATGAAGAGATTATGGTAGGGTACGAAACCACCTCAAAGTTATTCTTTCCAATAAATCCGTTGGGCTATTCCTATAAGTGTCACAAACAGCCCTAGAGTTCGTACTAGAATAACACCTTAAGACACAAATCAACCAAAACCCTAATGTCACCTAGATACTCCAATGTCACCTCAAGTATCCGTGGGTATGATTATACGATATGCATCACACAATCTCAGATTCATCTATTCAACCAACAAAAAGGACCTCAAAGAGTGCCCCAAAGTTTCTACCAGAGAATCACGACGAAAACGTGTGCCAACCCCTATGCATAGGTTCCCTAGGTCACGGAACCCGCAAGTTGTTCACCAAAACATACATCAAGTGGATCATAGAATACCCCATTGTCACCACAGGTATCCCACGCAAGAAATACATCAAGTGTTCTCAAATCTTTAAAGACTCAATCCGATACGATTACTTCAAAGGGGAAACTCAATTCATTACAAGAGAGTAGAGGGGGGAAGAAACATCATAGGATCCAAATATAATAGCAAAGCTCGCGATACATCAAGATCGTGCCAAATCAAGAACACGAGAGAGAGAGAGAGATCAAACACATAGCTACTGGTACATACCCTCAGCCCCAAGGGAGAACTACTCCCTCCTCGTCATGGAGAGCGCCGGGATGATGAAGATGGCCACCGGTGAGGGATCCCCCCTCCGGCAGGGTGCCGGAACAGGGTCCCGATTGACTTTTGGTGGCTACATAGGCTTGCGGTGGCGGAACTCCCGATCTAATCTCCGTTCTGGAAGTTTTAGGTTACGTAGGTATATATGGGTGCAGGAGGTACATCGGTGGACCGAAGGGGGGCCACGAGGCAGGGGGGCGCGCCCCCTATCCTCGTGAGCTCCTCCTTCATCTTCTGACGTAGGGTCCAAGTCTATCCGGTAGGTTTCCTTCCAAAAATAACTTCTCCAGTTGATTTCATTCCGTTTTGACTCCGTTTGATATTCCTTTTCTTCGAAACACTGAAATAGGCAAAAACAGCAAATCTGGGCTGGGCCTCCGGTTAATAGGTTAGTCCCGAAAGTAATATAAAAGTGGATAATAAAGCCCAATATTGCCCAAAACAGTAGATAATATAGCATGGAGCAATCAAAAATTATAGATACATTGGAGACGTATCAAGCATCCCTAAGCTTAATTCCTGCTCGTCCTTGAGTAGGTAAATGATAAAAAAAAGATAATTTTTGATGTGGAATGCTAGTTGGCATAACAATGTAATTCTTCTTACTTGTGATATGAATATTCAAATCCGAAAGATTCAAGACAAAAGTTCATATTGACATAAAAATGATAATACTTCAAGCATACTAACTAAGCAATTATGTCTTCTCAAAATAACATGGTCAAAGAAAGTTATCCCTACAAAATCATATAGTCTGGCTATGCTCCATCTTCACCACACAACATATTTAAATCATGCACAACCCCGATGACAAGCCAAGCAATTGTTTCATACTTTTGATGTTCTCAAACTTTTTCAATCTTCACGCAATACATGAGCGTGAGCCATGGACATAGCACTATAGGTGGAATAGAATGGTGGTTATGGAGAAGGCAAAAAGGCGAAGATAGTCTCACATCAACTAGGCGTATAACCGGGCTATGGAGATGCCCATCAATAGATATCAATGTGAGTGAGTAGGGATTGCCATGCAATGGATGCACTAGAGCTATAAGTGTATGAAAGCTCAACAAAAGAAACTAGTGGGTGTGCATCCAACTCGCTTGCTCCTGAAGACCTAGGGCATTTTGAGGAAGCCCATCATTGGAACATACAAGCCAAGTTCTATAATGAAAGATTCCCACTAGTATATGAAAGTGACAACATAGGAGACTCTCTATCATGAAGATCATGGTGCTACTTTGAAGCACAAGTGTGGTAAAAGGATAGTAGCATTGCCCCTTCTCTCTTTTTCTCTCATTTTTTTATTTTTTATTTGGGCCTTTCTCTTTTTTTTATGGCCTCTTTTTTTTTGTTTGGGCTTCTTTGGCCTCTTTTATTTTTAATTTTCGTCTGGAGTCTCATCCCGACTTGTGGGGGAATCATAGTCTCCATCATCCTTTCCTCACTGGGACAATGCTCTAATAATGATGATCATCACACTTTTATTTACTTACAACTCAAGAATTACAACTCGATACTTAGGACAAGATATGACTCTATATGAATGCCTCCAGCGGTGTACCGGGATGTGCAATGATGCATGAGTGACATGTATGAAAGAATTATGAATGGTGGCTTTGCCACAAATACGATGTCAACTACATGATCATGCAAAGCAATATGACAATGATGGAGCGCGTCATAATAAATGGAACGGTGGTAAGTTGCATGGAAATATATCTTGGAATGGCTATGGAAATGCCGTAATAGGTAGGTATGGTGGCTGTTTTGAGGAAGATATATGGTGGGTGTATGATACCGGCGAAAGGTGCGCGGTATTAGAGAGGCTAGCAAAGGTGGAAGGGTGAGAGTGCGTATAATCCATGGACTCAACATTAGTCATAAAGAACTCATATACTTATTGCAAAAATCTATTAGTTATCAAAACAAAGTACTACGCGCATGCTCCTAGGGGGATAGATTGGTAGGAAAAGACCATTGCTCGTCCCCGACCGCCACTCATAAGGAAGACAATCAATAAATAAATCATGCTCCGACTTCATCACATAATGGTTCACCATACGTGCATGCTACGGGAATCACAAACTTCAACACAAGTATTTCTTCAAATTCACAACTATTCAGCTAGCATGACTCTAATATCACCATCTCCATATCTCAAAACAATTATCAAGTATCGAACTTCTCATAGTATTCAACACACTCATAAGAGAATTTTATTATTAATCTTGTATACCTAGCATATTAGGATTTTAAGCAAATTACCATGCTATTTAAGACTCTCAAAATAATATAAGTGAAGCATGAGAGTTCATCTATTTCTTCAAAATAAAACTACCACCATGCTCTAAAAGGATATAAGTGAAGCACTAGAGCAACGACAAACTACCCCGAAAGATATGAGTGAAGATCAATGAGTAGTCGAATAATTATGCAACTATGTGAAGACTCTCTAACATTTAATAATTTCATATCTTGATACTTTATTCAAACAGCAAGCAAAGCAAAATAAAATGATATTCTAAGAATGGTAAACATCATGTGAAGAAGCAAAAACTTAGGGTCAACCGATACTAACCGATAGTTGTTGAAGAAGAAAGGAGGGATGCCAACCGGGGCATCCCCAAGCTTAGACGCTTGAGACTTCTTGAAATATTATATTGGGGTGCCTTGGGAATCCCCAAGCTTGAGCTTTTGTGTCTCCTTAATTCCTCTCATATCACGGTCTCCCTAAATCTCAAAAGCTTCATCCACACAAAACTCAACAAGGACTCGTGAGATAAGTTAGTATAAACCATTGCAAAAACCTTATCATACTCTACTGTAGAAAATCACTAAAATTATTATTCAACATTTCATACTAAATGCCTCTTAATATTTAATAGTCATATCCTCAAATAGAATCATTAAAGGAACAAACATATGCAAACAATGCAAGCATAACAGCAATCTGCCTAAACAGGACAGTCTGTAAAGAATGCAGCTAGATCCATACTTACCTAACTCCAACAATTATGAAATAAAATTTCCACTGTAGTAAATTTATCAGAGGTTAATATGAAAAAGGTTTCAACATTTTATCACATTCTGACTTTTCTAGGGAATTTTTGCAACAGCGGTAAACTTTCTGTTTTCAAACAGCAACATGTGGACTTCTAAAATAGGCATAGTAAAGACTATCAATGCCACTTTTATTGAAATAAAAGATGCAAAACATTGTTATAAATAACAGCAAGCAAATCCTAACAAAATAAATTTACGCTCCAACAAAACACATATCATGTGGCGAATAAAAATATAGCTCCAAGTAAAGTTACCGATGAACGAAGACGAAAGAGGGGATGCCTTCCGGGGCATCCCCAAGCTTAGGCTCTTGTCTATCCTTGAATATTACCTTGGGGTGCCTTGGGCATCCCCAATATTAGGCTCTTGCCACTCCTTATTCCATAGTCCATCGAATCCTTACCCAAAACTTGAAAACTTCACAACACAAAACTTAAAGTAGAAAACTCATGAGCTCCGTTAGTATAAGAAAATAAATCACCACTTCAAGGTACTGTAATGAACTCATTCTTTTTTATATTGGTGGGTAACCTACTGTATTCCAACTTATCTATGGTTCATACCCTCCGATACTACTCATAGATTCATCAAAATAAGCAAACAACACATAGAAAACAGAATCTGTCCAAAACAGAACAGTATGTAGTAATCTGGATCAAACGTATACTTATGGAACACCAAAAAATCTAAAATAACTTTATGGACATGAGGAATTTATCTATTAATCATCTGCAAAAAGAATTAACTAAATATCACTCTCCAAATAAAAATGGCAGCAATTCTCGTGAGCGCTAAAGTTTCTGTTTTTTACAGCATGATCAACAAGACTTCTCCCAAGTCTTCCCAAAGGTTCTACTTGGCACAAACACTAATTAAAAGCATAAAAACACATCTAAACAGAGTCTAGATGAATTATTTATTACTAAACAGTAACAAAAATCAAGGAACAAAAATAAAATTGGGTTGCCTCCCAACAAGCGCTATCGTTTAACCCCCCTAGCTAGGCATGATAATTTCAATGATGCTCACAAAAAGGATAGGAATTGAAACATAAAGAGAGCATCATGAAGAATATGACTAGCACATTTAAGTCTAACATACTTCCTATGCATAGGGATTTTGTGAGCAAACAACTTATGGGAACAATAATCAACTAGCATAGGAAGGCAAAACAAGCATAGCTTCAAAATTTTAGGCACATAGAGAGGGAACTTGATATTATTGCAATTCCTACAAGAATATGTTCCTCCCTCATAATAATTTTCAGTAGCATCATGAATGAATTCAATAATATAACCAGCACCTAAAGCATTCTTTTCATGATCTACAAGCATAGAAAATTTACTACTCTCCACATAAGCAAAATTGTTCTCATGAATAATAGTGGGAGCAAACTCAACAAAATAACTATCATGTGATTGAAAATTAAGATCAAGATGAAAAGTTTCATGGTTATCATTATTCTTTAAAGAATACGTGTCATCACAATAGTCATCATAGATAGGAGGCATGCTTTCATCATAATAAATTTGCACATCCAAACTTGGGGGACAAAAAATATCATCTTCATCAAACATAGCTTCCCCAAGCTTGTGGCTTTGCATATCATTAGCATCATGGATATTCAAGGAATTCATACTAACAACATTGCAATCATGCTCATCATTCAAATATTTAGTGCCAAACATTTTATAGATTTCTTCTTCTAGCACTTGAGCACAATTATCCTTTCCATCATACTCACGAAAGATATTAAAAAGGTGAATCGTATGAGACAAACTCAATTCCATTTTTTTATAGTTTTCTTTTATAAACTAAACTAGTGATAAAACAAGAAACTAAAAGACTCGATTGCAAGATCTAAAGATATACCTTCAAGCACTCACCTCCCCGGCAAAGGCGCCAGAAAAGAGCTTGATGTCTACTACACAACCTTCTTCTTGTAGACATTGTTGGGCCTCCAAGTGCAGAGGTTTGTAGGACAGTAGCAAATTTCCCTCAAGTGGATGACCTAAGGTTTATCAATCCGTAGGAGGCGTAGGATGAGGATGGTCTCTCTCAAGCAACCCTGCAACCAAATAACAAAGAGTCTCTTGTGTCCCCAACACACCCAATACAATGGTAAATTGTATAGGTGCACTAGTTCGGCGAAGAGATGGTGATACAAGTGGTATATGGATAGTAGATAAAGGTATTTGTAATCTGAAATTATAAAAACATCAAGGTAACGAATGATAAAAGTGAGCGTAAACAGTATTGCAATCTGTGGAAATAAGGCCTAGGGTTCATACTTTCGCTAGTGCAAGTTCCCTCAACAATACTAACATAATTGGACCACATAACTATCCCTCAACATCCAACAAAGAGTCACTCCAAAGTCACTAATAGCGGAGAACGAACGAAGAGATTATGGTAGGGTACGAAACCACCTCAAAGTTATTCTTTCCAATCAATCCGTTGGGCTATTCCTATAAGTGTCACAAACAACCCTACAGTTCGTACTAGAATAACACCTTAAGACACAAATCAACCAAAACCCTAATGTCACCTAGATACTCCAATGTCACCTCAAGTATCCGTGGGTATGATTATATGATATGCGTCACACAATCTCAGATTCATCTATTTAACCAACACAAAGGACCTCAAAGAGTGCCCCAAAGTTTCTACCGGAGAATCACGACGGAAACGTGTGCCAACCCCTATGCATAGGTTCCCAAGGTCACGGATCCCGCAAGTTGATCACCAAAACATACATCAAGTGGATCATAGAATACCCCATTGTCACCACAGGTATCCCACGCAAGACATAGATCAAGTGTTCTCAAATCTTTAAAGACTCAATCCGATAAGATTACTCCAAAGGGGAAACTCAATTCATTACAAGAGAGTAGAGGGGGGAAGAAACATCATAGGATCCAAATATAATAACAACGCTCGCGATACATCAAGATCGTGCCAAATCAAGAACACGAGAGAGAGAGAGATCAAACACATAGCTACTGGTACATACCCTCAGCCCCGAGGGAGAACTACTCCCTCCTCTTCATCGAGAGCGCCGGGATGATGAAGATGGCTACCGGTGAGGGATCCCCCCTCCGGCAGGGTGCCGGAACATGGTCCCGATTGACTTTTGGTGGCTACAGAGGCTTGCGGCGGCAGAACTCCCGATCTAATATCCGTTCTAGAAGTTTTAGGTTACATAGGTATATATGGGTGCAGGAGGTACGTCGGTGGACCGAAGGGGGGGCCACGAGGCAGGGGGGCGCGCCTTAGGGGGTGGGTGCGGCCCTACCCTCGTGAGCTCCTCCTTCATCTTCTGATGTAGGGTCCAAGTCTATCCGGTAGGTTTCCTTCCAAAAATAACTTCTCCAGTTGATTTCGTTCCGTTTCGACTCCGTTTGATATTCCTTTTCTTCGAAACACTGAAATAGGCAAAAAACAGCAAATCTGGGCTGGGCCTCCGGTTAATAGATTAGCCCCGAGAGTAATATAAAAGTGGATAATAAAGCCCAATATTTCCCAAAACAGTAGATAATATAGCATGGAGCAATCAAAAATTATAGATACGTTGGAGACGTATCAACAGGCGCCAGGATTTATCCTTCTTCGGTACCATGACCAGGTTGGCTAGCCAGTCTGGCTTCTTGATTTATCTAATGAACATGGCCTCAAGTAGCTTGGCTAGCTCTTCGCCCATAGCTTGTCGTTTGGGCTCGGAAAAGCGCCGCATCGTTTGCTTGACTGGTTTGAACCCTTTTATTATGTTGAGGCTATGTTCGGACAGTCGTTGTGGGATTTCGGGCATGTCCGAAGGATGCTAGGAAAAAATGTCCCAATTTTCACGTAGGAATGCTCATAGGGCGGCGTCGATCGTCGGATCCAGCTGTGCTCCAATGGATGTTGTTTTGTTTGGTTCTGTCGGGTGCACTTGAAATTTGACTGTTTCATCTGTTGGTTTGAAAGATGTGGATTTGGGCCTCTTGTCGAGGATTACATCTTCTTTGTCCACTGTGGAGCGCGGAGTGGTTAGATCCTCGGCCGTGAGGGCCTCGGATAGTTCCTTGATATGTCTCCAATGTTTCTATAATTTTTTATTGCTCCATGCTATTATATTATCTGTTTTAGATGTTTAATGGGATTTAATATGCTCTTTTATATTATTTTTGGGACTAACCTATTAACCGGAGGCCGAGTGTCAGCTTTCGTTTTTTTGCCTATTTTATAGTTTCGCAGAAAAGGAATACCAAACGGAGTTCAGACAGAATGAAACCTTCGCGTTGATCTTTCTTGGACTGAAAGCAATCTAGAAGACTTGGAGTCGAAGTCTGGAACTCCACGAGGCGGCCACGAGGCAGGAGGGCGCGCCCACCCTCGTGGGCCCCTCGTAGCCCCACCGACATACTTCTTTCGCCTATATATACTCTTATACCCTAGATCGATCGCAGAGAGCCACGAAACCACTTTTCCATCGCCGCAACCTTCTATACCCATGAGATCCCATCTTTGGGCCTCTTCCGGCGATCTGTCGGAGGGGGGATCGATCACAGAGGGCTTTTACATCAACACCATTGCCTCTCCGATGAAGTGTGAGTAGTTTACCACAGACCTTCGTGTCCATAGTTATTAGCTAGATGGCTTCTTCTCTCTCTTTGATTCTCAATACAAAGTTCTCCTTGATGTTCTTGGAGATCTATTTGATGTAATACTCTTTTGCGGCGTGTTTGCCGAGATCCGATGAATTGTGAGTTTATGAACAAGATTATCTATGAATATTATTTGGTTCTTCTCTGAATCCTTATATGCATGATTTCATATCTTTGCAAGTCTCTTCGAATTATCGGTTTAGTTTGGCCTACTAGATTGATCTTTTTTGCAATGGGAGAAGTGCTTAGCTTTGCGTTCAATCTTGCGGTGTCCTTTCCCAGTGATAGTAGGGGCAGCAAGACACGTATTTTATTGTTGCCATCGAGGATAAAAATATGGGGTTTATATCATATTGCTTGAGTTTATCCCTCTACATCATGTCATCTTGCTTAATATGTTACTCTGTTCTTATGAACTTAATACTCTAGATGCATGCTGGATAGCGGTCGATGTGTGGAGTAATGGTAGTAAATGCAGAATCGTTTCAATCTACTTGACACGGAAGTGATGCCTATATTCATGATCATTGCCTTAGATATCTTCATAACTATGCGTTTTTCTATCAATTGCTCAGAAGTAATTTGTTTACCCACCGTAATGCATGCTATCTTGAGAGAAGCCACTAGTGAAACCTATGGCCCCCGGGTCTCTTTCTTATTATATTGCATCTCTTTTATTTACATCGCATCTCATTTACTATTTTGCAATCTTTACTTTCCAATCTATACAACAAAAATACCAAAAATATTTACTTTACTATCTTTATTAGATCTCACTTTTGCGAGTGACCGTGAAGGGATTGATAACCCCTTTATCGCGTTGGTTGCAAGGTTCTTGATTATTTGTGCAGGTACTAGGTGACTTGTGCGTTGTCTCCTACTGGATTGATGGCTTGGTTCTCAAAACTGAGGGAAATACTTATGCTACTTTGTTGCATCACCCTTTCCTCTTCAAGGGAAAACCAACGCATGCTCAAGAGGTAGCATGCCTCGAGGGCCAAGGATGCGGTTTTGTTTTCGGCGCGGAGTGATGTATCCGGATCACTGGTGATAGTGATTACTCCGCTAGGCCCTAGTATTTTAAGCTTCCTGTACCCGTAATGGGGGATGGCTTGGAAACGTGTGAAGGCGTCCCACCCCAAAAGGGCGTGATATCCGCCATTGAAAGGGGCCACATGGAAGAGAAGCTCTTCAGACCTGTAGTTATCAGGCGTGCCGAATTCTACGTCGTGTGTATTTTTTCCCGAGCATAACACTTCTCGACTGGGGATAATACCTCGAAAGGTGGTACTACTTTGCTCGATGTGACTCTTGTACATTTGCATTTTATCGAGTGTATCTTTTTAGATGAGGTTAAGTCTGCCGCCGCCGTCCATGAGTACTTTGGCGAGTCGAAAGCCATCCACAAATGGGTTTAAGACGAAGGCGACTGGTGCTCGGACTGGTCGGGCCCTTGGTTCGTCGGCGGTGGTGAAAGTTTTTTTCGTATCGTTCCAAGGGTTCATTGTGGTTACTTGGTTGACTTCGACAAGGTCACGGAGCGCCCTTTTGCATGGATTATTTGAAGAAAAGGTCTCGAAGACCATAAAGATGTTAAGATCGTTGTCCTTCGAAGGGTGCTTCTCTGGGGTAGTGTTTGTGAGGATAACCTCGCCGCTCTTAGCCACTTGTCGGAGTACCCAACATGCCCGAAGGCTATGTGTTGGTTCGGTGTTCAGTGTCATATGTATCTGACATGGCTTGTCGACCAGTTCATCAAGGACAGTTCTATGTCCCGTGAAGGGCTTGTTTTTCTCGTCAATAGGCTGATGATTGGGTGCCCCGTAAGCGTGCATCCTTTTTTCTCATCCGGGGGGCTGTTTAAAGGCAGGAGGTTCCCACTGGGCTGTTTGGGCTTTCCAGGCGCTTTCCATTGCACAGTACTTCTGTAGTATGTGTGCCAAATCTGCAAAGTGCAGTATGCGGCGGTGGTTGAGGGCATTGAGAATTCCCTCGTCCGTACAGTCATGGTAGAAAACTGAAACCGCATCGTCATCGGAGCAATCTTTAATCTTGTTTTTAACAAGGAGGAACCTGGCCCAGAAGTGATGGACCGTTTCCTGAGGTTGCTGTCGTACATACATTAGGTCACATATGTCTGGAGGACCTGAATTACTTGGGGAATATTGATTGTGGTGGGTGGGTGGGCTAAAATCCGCGTCCCGATCCATGATTGAGTCCGAGGTTTGAAGAGTCTCCGAGTTCACCAGTTCAAGATCGGGAAGGTCCTGAGGACTTCCGGGCTTAATGCCTGATCCTGTATTTAGAGGACATACAGTCTCTTCCCGGGGATGGGTATCCGGCTCGCAGGGGACAGAGATCCGAATATAGTTGGTTTTTAACTTGGGGGAAGAATCATTCTCGGCTCGTTCCTCAACGACCGCTACTAGATGGGTGCCCAATAGGGACTTGATTTCCCTCTGGTCGGGTTTAAGCCCAATCCGATCATAGTCTGTTGCGACCCCCAGGGTGGCGATGCGATCTAGCAGCTCGTTTAAGGACGAGACATCTACCAGATCCATCTTTTCGGAGTGTTCGAGGCTGATATGGATATGATGTTTGGCGATTGTGGGAGCTGCCATTGGCTTGATGGCCGAGCGAACGCCCATGGTAAAACCACCGAGATGGAGGACCTGTCCTGGAGTTAGGGCCCCTCCAAAAGTGATATCGTCATTAGTGACAAGGCGAGCCATCGATCCTTCTGTCGACAACACAAAGGAACTCTCAATGAAAGCACCAATGTCGGTGTCAAAACAGGTCGATCTTGGGTAGGGGGTCCCAAACTGTGCGTCTAAGGATCGAAGGTAACAAGGGACACACGAAACACGATGTTTATCCAGGTTCGGGCCCTCTTAATGGAGGTAAAACCCTACGTCCTGCTTGATTGTATTTGATGAGTATAAGGGTTACAAGAGTCGATCCACCTCGAGACCGTAATGGCTAAACCCTAGATGTCTAGCCTATGTGAATTCCGATGAACCCTATAGACTAAACCCTCCAGTTTATATATACATCGGAGGGGTACAGAGTCCGTTTACAAGAGAAGGAAACAGCACATCCGGACTCCAATCTTGCCGTCCACGCATCCAGGAGTCCTACCTGAACATGGGGAATGATCTTCCGGTTTATCTTCATGACCCACCAGCCCGGCCCATATCGAATGGGCCGAACACCTGAGGACCCCCGAATCCAGGTCTCCCTCACACGCGTCTGGTCCAGGCTGGCCAAGTTGAAGAAGGTTGGGGTGATGGCGCCGATGGTGGTGAGGGAGTTCGTCCGACGGTGCATCACCCCGCTCCAGTGCCATTCTCACCCAATGCGGGACTTCACCGGCTCCAGGGACCCCATGAGGCTCCAGGTGCCTTCGCTTCCTTCCAAGACGCTGCGCGCGATGCTCGAGCTCCTGACAGGCGACCCCACGCCCGCTGCATGATACGTCCATTTTACATTATGCTTTTATATTGATATTTATTGCATTATGGGCTGTTATTACACAATATGTCACAAAACTTATGCCTATTCTCTCTTTACAAGGTTTACATGAAGAGGCGGAATGCCAACAGCTGGAATTTTGGGCTGGAAAAGGAGCAAATATTAGAGACCTATTCCGCACAACTCCAAAAGTCCTAAAACTTCACGGGGGCACGTTTCAAAATATAAAAAAAATATTGGGTGAAAGAAGTACCAGAGGGGGCCACCCACCATCCACAAGGGTGGGGGGCGTGCCCTACCCCCTGGGCGCGCCCCCTGCCGCGTGGGCCCCCTTGCAGCCCTCTGATGCCCACCTTTGGCTATATGGGGTCTTTCGTCGAGGAAAAAAATCATAAGCAAGCTTTCGGGAATAAACTCCGCCGCCACGGGGCGGAACCTTGGCGGAACCAATCTAGGGCTCCGGCGGAGCTATTCTGCCGGGGAAACTTCCCTCTGGGAGGGGGAAATCATCACCATCATCGTCACCATCGATCCTCTCATCGGGAGGGGGTCAATAGCCACCAACATCTTCACCAGCACCATCTCATCTCAAACCCTAGTTCATCTCTTGTATCTAGTCTTTGTCCCAAAGCTTCAGATTGGTACCTATGGGTTGCTAGTAGTTGATGACCCACAAGTATAGGGGATCTATCGTAGTCCTTTCGATAAGTAAGAGTGTCGAACCCAACGAGGAGCAGAAGGAAATGATAAGCGGTTTTCAGCAAGGTATTCTCTGCAAGTACTGAAATAAGTGGTTATAGATAGTTTTGTGATAAGATAATTTGTAACGAGCAACAAGTAACTAAAGTAAATAAAGTGCAGCAAGGTGGCCCAATCCTTTTTGTAGCAAAGGACAAGCTTGGACAAACTCTTATATAAGGAAAAGCGCTCTCGAGGACACATGGGAATATCGTCAAGCTAGTTTTCATCACGTTCATATGATTCGCGTTCGGTACTCTGATAATTTGACATGTGGGTGGACCGGTGCTTGGGTGTTGTTCTTACTTGAACAAGCATCCCACTTATGATTGACCTCTATTGCAAGCATCCGCAACTACAACAAAAGTAGGTAAACCTAACCATAGCATGAAACATATGGATCCAAATCAGCCCCTTACGAAGCAACACATAAACTAGGGTTTAAGCTTCTGTCACTCTAGCAATCCATCATCTACTTATTAATTCCCAATGCCTTCCTCTAGGCCCAAATAATGGTGAAGTGTTATGTAGTCGACGTTCACATAACACCACTAGAGGCTAGACAACATACATCTCATCAAAATATCGAACAAATACCAAATTCACATGACTACTAATAGCAAGACTTCTCCCTTGTCCTCAAGAACAAACGTAACTACTCACAAAGCATATTCATGTTCATAATCAGAGGGGTAATAATATGCATAAATGATCTAAACATATGATCTTCCACCAATTAAACCAATTAGCATCAACTAAATGAGTAATTAACACTACTAGCAACGTACTATCACCAATCCCGGACTTGGAGACAAGAATTGAATACAAGAGATAAACTAGGGTTTTGAGATGAGATGGTGCTGATGAAGATGTTGATGGAGATTGCCCTCTCTCGATGAGAGGAGCGTTTGTGATGACGATGGCAATGATTACCCCCTCCGGGAGGGAAATTTCCCCGGCAGAACAGCTCTACCGGAGCCCTAGATTGGTTCCGCCAAGGTTCCGCCTCGTGGCGGCGGAGTTTCGTCCCGAAAGGTTGCTTCTGGTTTTTTCTCGACGAAAGACTTCATATAGCAGAAGATGGTCATCGGAGAGCCACCAGGGGGCCCACGAGGTAGGGGGCGCGCCCTAGGGGGGGCGCCCCCACCCTCGTGGATAGGGTGTGGGCCCCCTGGTCTTCATCTTTGGCGAGGATTTTTCATTATTTATTATAAGGTATTCCATGGAGTTTCAGGACTTTTGGAGTTTTGCAGAATAGGTCTCTAATATTTGCTCCTCTTCCAGCCCAGAATTCCAGCTGCCGGCATTCTCCCTCCTTATGTAAACCTTGTAAAATAAGAGAGAATAGCCATAAGTATTGTGACATAATGTGAAATAACAACCCATAATGCAATAAATATCTATATAAAAGCATGATGCAAAATGGAAGTATCAACTCCCCCAAGCTTAGACCTCGCTTGTCCTCAAGCGAAAGCCGATAAAAATAAATATGTCCCCATGTTTAGAGGTAGAGGCGTCGATAAAAATAAAATACGGACATGAAGGCATCATGATTATTCTCATAACAGCAACATATATAGATATTGTCATATGATTACTTATGTTCAAGTGATGATCTATTCACAATGCAAAAGTATGAATCAGAAACCTTATTGAGAACCAACAAACTATAACCTCAGTCATTGAAGCAATTGCAATTTATCATAACATCAGAAAGAGTCTATGTCAGAGCTAAAAAGCAAGTCCACATACTCAACTATCATCTCGTCCTTCATAATTGCTAACACTCATGCAATACTTGTGGTTACGGAGTTTTAATCGGATACAGATAAAGATAGGGACTTATAGTTTCGCCCCACAACCTTTTACCTTGAGGGTAATGTCAACAATAATAACTCATGCCCCCCACATCCAATTTGATATATCTATCAGGATGTTTCCAACACACTGTGCTTGCCAAAGGATAAAATGAAAAAGGAAAGGTGAAGATCACCATGACACTTGCATAAGGGAGAAGATAATAATAAAAGATAGGCCCTTCGCAGAGGGAAGCAGAGGTTGCCATGCGCTTTTATGGTTGGATGCACAAAATCTTAATGCGACAGAACATCACTTTATATTGCCCCTTGTGATATGAACCTTTATTATGCAGTCCGTCGCTTTTATTACTTCCACATCACAAGATCGTATAAAGCTTATTTCTCCAACACTAATCATACATATTTAGAGCATTTTTATTGCTTTGCACCGATGACAACTTACTTGAAGGATCTTACTCAATCCATAGGTAGATATGGTGGACTCTCATGGCAAAACTGGTTTAAGGGTATTTGGAAGCACAAGTAGTATCTCTACTTGGTGCCGAGAATTTGGCTAGCATGATGGGGAAAGGCAAGATCAACATGTTGGATGATCCATTACAACATACTTTATCTCAGATATAAGAAAACATAACCCATTACGTTGTCTTCCTTGTCCAACATCAACTCTTTAGCATGTCATGTTTTGATGAGTGCTCCCAATCATAAAAGATGTCAATAATAGTATATTTATATGTGAAACCTCTCTTTCCTTATTACTTCCTATTAATTGCAACGATGACCAAAGCTATGTCTGCCAACTCCCAACAACTTTTAATCATTACACTCTTTCTATGTGAAGTCATTACTATCAATAAGATCAATATGAACTTTTGTTTCTTCTTATTCTTTTTCTCTTTCTTTTATTCACCCAAGATCATAGCAATAAAATCAAGCCCTTGACTAAACACTAATCTTTATTATATAGCTCACGGACTCGATTACATAGAGAGATCATAAGGCAAAACTCAAAACTAGATCATGCCATAAACTTTATTCTACTAGATCAAAATACTACTAATAGGATCGAACTAAGGAAAACGGTAAAGATAGGAGTTGTGATTGTGATACGATACCGGGGCACCTCCCCCAAGCTTGGCAGTTGCCAAGGGGAGTGCCCATACCCATGTGATTATATCTCCTTGGTTGGTGAAGAAGGTGGAGGTGTTGTTGACTTAGTTGATGGCATAGACTTCTCCCTTAATTTACGCTTGTGGACGGCATTTTGATCCCTCGGATCATCAATCTCACACTCCAGGGTTAATATCTTTTTGCATAGGTCCTGCTTATTTTCCTGCAAGAGACGAAAAGGGATAAACTCGAATTTTGGTTTCTTTACCCTATCAGGGAGACTTGACTTTTTGAACTCCACGTGCATATCCCCAGGTTGAGGTAATGGGGCTTCATCTTCATCTGAGCTCATCTCCTCCTTCCCGTTGGGTTCATGGTCCTCTTCTTCCTCCGTGGTCCAACCATCGTGCTCCACATCTCCATATACCTTAGGATTAGCTAAGTAATCCACATAGATTTCTCCTTCCGAATCCTGGGAAGACATATTGATCTAATCTGCAGTGGGACAGCTCAAAACAAAAACAGAGGATAATTGCGTGATACGGGAGTCAAAACCTTTGGGAGAATATATAGTGAATTTTTACCGACCAAAATACGCATCGTGCAAGAAAACAGAGTCCGGAAGGCACACGAGGTGCTCATGAGGTAGGGGGCGCGCCTAGGGGGGTAGGGCGCACCCTCCACCCTCGTGTCCTTCCCGGACTGCTACTTAATTTCCTATTTTTCTAAATATTCCAAAACTGAGAAATATTGCCTTAAAAACTGTTTTGGAATCGGTTTACTTACCGTACCACATACCCATTCCTTTTTGGAGTCTGAAATGTTTTGGAAAGTGTCCCTTATGTATTCCTCCGGGGTTACGGTTTCAATAATATTGGCTTCAACATTTATGGGATTACCTGAGATATAATGTTTGATTCTTTGACCGTTTACCACCTTCCGATTTGTGCCTTCAAAGTTGTTGATTTTTATGGCACCGGAATGATAGACCTCCTCGATACATAGGGGCCTTCCCATTTAGAGAGAAGTTTCCCTGCAAAAAATCTTAAACGAGAGTTGTATAGCAATACATAATCACCTACATTAAACTCACGCTTTTGTATCCTTTTGTCATGCCATCTTTTAACTTTTTCTTTAAACAACTTGGCATATTCATAAGCTTGGGTTCTCCATTCATCAAGTGAGCTAATATAAAATAACCTCTTCTCACCGACAATTTTGAAATCATAGTTGAGCTCTTTAATAGCCCAATATGCCTTATGTTCTAGTTCGAGAGGTAAGTGACATGCTTTTCCATATACCATTTTATATGGAGACATACCCATATGATTTTTTATATGCAGTTCTATAGGCCCATAATGCATCATCAAGTTTATTGGACCAATTCTTTCTAGACCTATTGACAGTCTTTTGCAAAATTAATTTGAGTTCTCTATTACTCAATTCTACTTGACCACTAGACTGTGGGTGATACGGAGATGCAATTCTATGATTGACGTCATATTTAGCAAGCATTTTACGGAAGGCACCATGAATAAAATGTGAACCACCATCAGTCATTAAATATCTAGGGACTCCAAACCTCGGGAAAATAACTTCTTTAAGCATTTTAATAGAAGTGTTATGATCAGCACTACTAGTTGGAATAGCTTCTACCCACTTAGTAACATAATCAACAGCAACTAAAATATGTGTATATCCATTAGAGGCAGGAAAAGTCCCCATATAATCAAAGCCCCAAACATCAAATGGTTCAATAACAAGTGAATAATTCATAGGCATTTCTTGACGTCTACTAATATTACCAATTCTTTGACATTCATCACAAGATAGGACAAACTTACGGGCATCCTTGAAGAGAGTAGGCCAATAAAAACCGGATTGCAATACCTTATGTGTAGTTCTATCTCCCGCGTGGTGTCCTCCATAAGTTTCGGAGTGGCACTTGCATAGGATCTATTCCTGTTCATGCTCAGGTACACAACATCTAATAACACCATCTACTCCTTCTTCATAAAGATGTGGGTCATCCTAAAAGTAATGTCTCAAATCATGGAAGAACTTTTTCTTTTGTTGGTATGTGAAGCTAGGTGGTATGAATTTAGCAACAATGTAATTAGCATAATCAGCATACCAAGGAGTACTATGAGAAGTACTTATGACATTTAATTATTCATCAGGAAAGCTATCATCAATAGGTAGTGGGTCAACAAGAACATTCTCTAACCTAGATAAGTTGTCTGCAACGGGGTTCTCAGCTCCTCTTCTATCAACAATATGTAAATCAAATTCTTGTAGCAAAAGAACCCATCTAATAAGTCTAGGTTTAGAATCTTTCTTCTCCATAAGATATTTAATAGCAGCATGATCAGTGTGGATAGTTACTTTAGAATCAACAATATAAGGTCTGAACTTATCACAAGCAAATACAACTGCTAAAAGTTCTTTTTCAGTAGTAGCATAATTTCTTTGAGCATTGTCTAGAGTCTTACTAGCATAATGGATAACATTTAATTTCTTATCAACTCTTTGCCCTAGAACAACACCTACAGCATAATCGCTAGCATCACACATAATTTCATAGGGCAAATTCCAATCAGGTGGCTGAACAATAGGTGCAGAGACTAATGCTTTCTTAAGTATTTCAAATGCTTCTACACAACCATCATCAAAGACAAATTGTATATCTTTTTGAAATAAATTAGTCAGAGGCCGAGAAATTTTTGAGAAGTCCTTAATGAACCTCCTATAAAATCCGGCATGACCAAGGAAATTTCTTATACCTTTGATGTCCTTGGGACACGGCATCTTTTCAATAGCATCAACCTTGGCTTTATCAACTTCAATACCTCTTTCAGAAACTTTATGCCCCAAGACAATACCTTCATTAACCATAAAGTGGCACTTTTCCCAATTCAAGACAAGATTAGTTTCTTCACATCTCTGCAAAACTCGATCAAGATTGCTCAAGCAATCATCAAAAGAAGATCCATAGACGGAAAAGTTGTCCATGAAAACCTCACAAATCTTTTCACAAAAGTCAGAGAATATAGCCATCATGCATCTTTGAAAGGTAGCAGGTGCATTACATAAACCAAAAGCATACGTCTATAAGCAAAAGTACCAAAATGGCATGTAAAAGTAGTCTTTGATTGATCTTTAGCCGACACAGGTATTTGAGAGAAACCAGAATAACCATCTAGAAAGCAGTAGTGTGTATGTTTGCATAATCTTTCTAGCATTTGATCGATAAAAGGTAAGGGGTAATGATCTTTCTTAGTATCCTTATTTAATTTGTGGAAATCAATTACCATCCTATAACCTGTAATAATTCTTTGTGGAATCAATTCATCTTTATCATTAGGAACAACAGCAATACCTCCCTTCTTAGGGACACAATGAACATGACTTACCCACTGACTATCAGCAACGGGATAAATTATACCTGCCTCCAGAAGCTTTAGTATTTCTTTTCTTACCACTTCTTTCATTTTAGGATTCAGACGTCGTTGAGGATCACAAACTGGTTTGACATCTGCTTCCAAATTTATTTTATGTTGACATAGAGTGGGACTAATGCCCTTAAGGTCATCAAGAGTATATCCAATAGCAGCACAATGCTTCTTCAGAGTTTTCAATGATCTTTCTTCTTCATGCTCTGAAAGGTTAGCACTAATAATAACATGATATATCTTCTTTTCATCAAGATAAGCATATTTAAGATTATCAGACAACGGTTTAAGGTCAAACACGGGATCACCCTTAGGTGGACGGGGATCCCCTAGGATTTCAACAGGCAAATTGTGTTTCAGAATAGGTTCCTGTTTAAAGAATACCTCATCTACTTCCTTTCTTTCATTCATAAACATATCATTCTCATGGTCTAGCAAATATTGTTCTAAAGGATCACTAGGAGGTACGGCAATAGAAGCAAGACCAATAATTTCATCCTTAGTAGACAATTCTTCTTCACGGTGTTGTTTACTAAATTTAGAGAAATTAAATTCATGAGTCATATCATCTAACCCGACAGTAACAACATCCCTTGTGCAATCTATGGTAGCATTAACAATATTTAAGAAGGGTCTACCAAATATAATGGGACAAAAGCTATCTTGTGGGGAACCAAGAACAAGAAAATCAGCAGGATATTTAGTTTTCCCACACAAGACATCAACATCTCTAACAATTCCCATTGGTGAAATAGTATCTCTATTAGCAAGTTTAATAGTGACATCAATTTCTTCTAACTCAACAGGTGCAATGTCATGCATAATTTCTTTGTATAAGTCAATAGGTATTGCACTAGCACTAGCACCCATATCACATAAGCCATGATAACAATGATCTCCTATTTTAGCAGAAATAACAGGCATCCCTACCATAGGTCTAGGTTTATCTGTATCACGGGGTTTAGCAATTCTAGCAGTTTCATTACAGAAGTAAATAACATGCCCATCTATATTATCAGACAAAAGATCTTTAACAATAGCAATATTAGGTTCAACTTTAACTTGTTCAGGAGGTGTATATGTTTTAATACTACTTTTACGAACCACAGTTGAAGCTTTAGCATGATCCTTTATCCTAACAGGGAAAGGTGGTTTCTCAACATAACAAGTAGGAACAATAGGATCATTATAAGTGACAGTCTTTTATTCAACTTTAATAGGTGCAGCTACTTTTACTTCTATGGGAGGATGATATTTAAACCACTTCTCCTTAGGGAGATCAACATAAGTAGCAAAAGATTCACAGAAAGAAGCTACTATCTCAGAATCAAGTCCATATTTAGTGCTAAACTTACGGAAAATATCAGTATCCATAAAAGATTTAACACAATCAAACTTAGGTGTCATACCTGACTCCTTACCTTCGTCGAGATCCCAATCTTCAGAGTTGCATTTAATTCTATCCAATAAATCCCATCTAAATCCAATAGTCTTTATCATAAAAGAGCTAGCACAAGAAGTATCGAGCATGGTGCGATTATTTTCAGAAAGCCGAGCATAATTTTTTTAAGAATTGTTTCTCTTGGGAGCTCATGATTGGGGCATGAATATAACATTGATTTAAGCCTCCCCAAGCTTGAGCGATGCTTTCTCCTTCGCGAGGCCAAAAATTATATATATAATTGCGGTCAAGATGAACAAGATGCATAGGGTAATACTTTTGATGAAATTCCAATTTCAATCTTCTATAGTTCCATGATCTCGTATCATCACATAGCCTATACCATGTCAATGCGTCTCCCTTCAAATATAAAGGGAAGACCTTCTTCTTAGCAACATCATTGGGTATACCTGCAAGCTTAAATAATCCACAAACTTCATCCACATATATTAGGTGTTCATCAGGATGCTTTGTTCCATCTCCTGTAAAAGGATTAGCTAGCAGTTTTTCTATCATACCCGAAGGATACTCATAAGGAATTTCATTTTCAATAGGTTCAGTAGGTTGAGGAGCAACTCTTTTCTCTATTGGTCGGGGTGAAGATACCCCGAACAAGCCCCTCAGAGGATTACTTTCCATAGTAACAAGTGACAGTAAATTTCAGCACACTATATAAATTTTTCCTTACCAAATTCCACCTACCAAAGGCGCTTCACTCCCCGGCAACGGCGCCAAAAAAGAGTCTTGATGACCCACAAGTATAGGGGATCTATCATAGTCCTTTCGATAAGTAAGAGTGTCGAACCCAACGAGGAGCAGAAGGAAATGATAAGCGGTTTTCAACAAGGTATTCTCTGCAAGTACTGAAATAAGTGGTAAGAGATAGTTTTGTGATAAGATAATTTGTAACGAGCAACAAGTAACTAAAGTAAATAAAGTGCAGCAAGGTGGCCCAATCCTTTTTGTTGCAAAGGACAAGCCTGGACAAACTCTTATATAAGGAAAAGCGCTCCCGAGGACACATGGGAATATCGTCAAGCTAGTTTTCATCACGTTCATATGATTCGCGTTCGGTACTTTGATAATTTGACATGTGGGTGGACCGGTGCTTGAGTGTTGTTCTTACTTGAACAAGCATCCCACTTATTATTAACCTCTATTGCAAGCATCCGCAACTACAACAAAAGTATTAAGGTAAACCTAACCATAGCATGAAACATATGGATCCAAATCAGCCCCTTACGAAGCAACGCATAAACTAGGGTTTAAGCTTCTGTCACTCTAGCAACCCATCATCTACTTATTACTTCCCAATGCCTTCCTCTAGGCCCAAATAATGGTGAAGTGTTATGTAGTCGACGTTCACATAACACCACTAGAGGCTAGACAACATACATCTCATCAAAATACCGAACGAATACCAAATTCACATGACTACTAATAGCAAGACTTCTCCCTTGTCCCCAGGAAAAAACGTAACTACTCACAAAGCATATTCATGTTCATAATTAGAGGGGTAATAATATGCATAAAGGATCTGAACATATGATCTTCCACCAATTAAACCAACTAGCATCAACTACAAGGAGTAATTAACACTACTAGCAACCTACTAGCACCAATCCCGGACTTGGAGACAAGAATTGGATACAAGAGATAAACTAGGGTTTTGAGATGAGATGGTGCTGATAAAGATGTTGATGGAGATTGCCCTCTCCCGATGAGAGGAGCGTTGGTGATTACGATGGCGATGATGTCCCCCTCCGGGAGGGAAGTTTCCCCGGCAGAACAGCTCTGCCGGAGCCCTAGATTGGTTCCGCCAAGGTTCCGCCTCGTGGAGGCGGAGTTTTGTCCCGAAAGGTTGCTTCTGGTTTTTTCTCGACGAAATACTTCATATAGCAGAAGATGGTCATCGGAGAGCCAC
>NC_041388.1:429374747-429411308 GCF_002162155.2 Triticum dicoccoides
GGGTGGGGGGCGCCCCCCACCCTCGTGTACAGGGTGTGGGCCCCCTGGTCTTCATCTTTGGCGAGGATTTTTCTTTATTTATTATAAGGTATTCCGTGGAGTTTCAGGACTTTTGGAGTTGTGGAGAATAGGTCTCTAATATTTGCTCCTTTTCCAGCCCAGAATTCCAGCTGCCGGCATTCTCCCTCCTTATGTAAACCTTGTAAATAAGATAGAATAGCCATAAGTATTGTGACATAGTGTGAAATAACAGCCCATAATGCAATAAATATCGATATAAAAGCATGATGCAAAATGGACGTATCAGTAGTGTTGATTACTCCTTGTAGTTGATGCTAGTTGGTTTATTCGGTGGAAGATCATATGTTCAGATCCTTTATGCATATTAATACCCCTATGATTATGAACATGAATATAATTTGTGAGTAGTTACGTTTGTTCCTGAGGACATGGGAGAAGTCTTGCTATAAGTAGTCATGTGAATTTGGTATTCGTTCGATATTTTGATGAGATGTATGTTGTCTCTCCTCTAGTGGTGTCATGTGAACGTCGACTACATGACACTTCACCATTGCTTGGGCCTAGAGGAAGGCATTGGGAAGTAATAAGTAGATGATGGGTTGCTAGAGTGACAGAAGCTTAAACCCTAGTTTATGTGTTGCTTCGTAAGGGGCTGATTTGGATCCATATGTTTCATGCTATGGTTAGGTTTACCTTAATACTTTTGTTTTAGTTGCGGATGCTTGCAATAGAGGTTAATCATAAGTGGGATGCTTGTTCAAGTAAGAACAACACTCAAGCACCGGTCCACCCACATGTCAAATTATCAAAGTACCGAACGCGAATCATATGAACGTGATGAAAACTAGCTTGACGATATTCCCATGTGTCCTCGGGAGCGCTTTTCCTTTATATAAGAGTTTGTCCAGGCTTGTCCTTTGCTACAAAAAGGATTGGGCCATCTTGCAGCACCTTATTTACTTTTATTTCTTGTTACCCGTTACAAATTACCTTATCATAAAACTATCTGTTACCGATAATTTTAGTAGTTGCAGAGAATACCTTGCTGAAAACCGCTTATCATTTCCTTCTGCTCCTCGTTGGCTTCGACACTCTTACTTATTGAAAGGACTACGATAGATCCCCTATACTTGTGGGTCATCACCGCACTTCCGGAGGATACTTGCCTCTTGTACCATTGCTCGAACAAAGAGTTCTTTGTGAGGCAGATGCCCCTCTTTGACGAGTGGGGGCTTCGTCCGGCAGGCCTTGAAGGGCCTCGCGAGAATCCCATCTGGGTGGCCCCTGTGCTTGCCGACCCTGCGGCGCGCGCCCCCGATGTGGATGCAGGGGGGCGAACGCCACTGGGTACTCCTGGGGCGACTGCCGGGGAGCCGACGTCATCAGGTGCTCCCAAGGTAGCCGCTCGTGAAGTTACGACGAGTTCCCCCGAGGAGGCCACTAATGAACAGGTGCGGCCCAGTGCTCCTGAGAAAGCTGATGTTGCCCCTGAGATGTGGCCCGACACCCATGAGGAAGCTGCTGGCGAGTCGGTGCTAGGCAGCGCTCCTGAGGAAGCCACCCCAGAAGTCTCGGCTGGCGCTCTTGAGGTGTCGGTAAGCGGCCCAGCTGCCAAGGGTCATGCTCTGGCCCTTAGCCCGCTTCATATGATTCGTGGAGCACTCCGCAAGAGGAAAGGGGTCCGGAGCTGTGGTGGTGACGCCCACCAGGCCCTGAAATAGAGGAAGTACATAGCCATGGACGAGTAAGTGCCTTATCTTCACCTTCATGTCGCATCCTTCTCTGAAATTGGCTCCTCAGGATCCCTTTGGCTGCGGCGGTAAAACCTCCTAGTGAGCGACCTCCAGAGGCCCTTGGTCCGTGCTACCTCTTGAGCACTGCGTTGGTTTTCCCCGAAGAGGAAGAGATGATGCAGCAAAGTAGCGTAAGTATTTCCCTCAGTTTTTGAGAACCAAGGTATCAATCCAGTAGGAGGCTACGCGCGAGTCCCTTGCACCTGCACAAAACAAGTAAATCCTCGCAACCAACGCAAATAGGGGTTGTCAATCCCTATAGGGCCACTTACGAAAGTGAGATCTGATAGATATGATAAGATAATATTTTTTGGTATTTTTATGATAAAGATGCAAAGTAAAATAAAGGCAAAGTAAATAGCAAAGGAAATAACTAAGTAATAGGAGATTAATATGATGAAGATAGACTCGGGGGCCATAGGTTTCACTAGTGGCTTCTCTTGAGAGCATAAGTATTCTACGGTGGGTGAACAAATTACTGTTGAGAAATTGACAGAATTGAGCATAGTTATGAGAATATCTAGGTATGATCATGTATATAGGCATCACGTCCGAGACAAGTAGATCGACTCCTGCCTGCATCTACTACTATTACTCCACTCATCGACTGCTATCCAGCATGCATCTAGAGCATTAAGTTAAAAACAGAGTAACACCTTAAGCAAGATGACATGATGTAGAGGGATAGACTCATGCAATATGAAGAAAACCCCATCTTGTTATCCTCGATGGCAAAAATACAATACGTGCCTTGCTGCCCTTACTATCACCGGGAAAGGACACCGGAAGATTGAACCCAAAGCTAAGCACTTCTCCCATTGCAAGAAAGATCAATCTAGTAGGCCAAACCAAACTGATAATTCGAAGAGACATGCAAAGATAACCAATCATACATAAAGAATTCAGAGAAGATTCAAATATTATTCATAGATAGACTTGATCATAAACCCACAATTTATCGGTCTCAACAAACACACCGTAAAAAGAAGATTACATCGAATAGATCTCCACAAGAGAGAGGGAGAACATTGTATTGAGATCCAAAAAGAGAGAAGAAGCCATCTAGCAACTAACTATGGACCTGTAGGTCTGAGGTAAACTACTCACACTTCATCGGAGAGGCTATGGTGTTGATGTAGAAGCCCTCCGTGATCGATGCCCCCTCCGGCGGAGCTCCGGAACAGGCCCCAAGATGGGATCTCATGGATACAGAAAGTTACAGCGGTGGAATTAGGTTTTTGGCTCCGTATCTGATCGTTTGGGGGTATGTGGATATATATAGGAGCAAGGAGTACGTCGGTGGAGCAACAGGGGGCCCACGAGGGTGGAGGGCGCGCCTGGGGAGGGGGGGGGGTAGGCACGCCCCCCTACCTCATGGCTTCCTCTTCTCCTTCTTGACGTAGGGTCCAAGTCTCCCGGATCATAATCTTCCTAAAAATCACGTTCCCGAAGGTTTCATTCCGTTTGGACTCCGTTTGATATTCCTTTTCTTCAAAACCCTAAAACAGGCAAAAAACTGCAATTCTGGGCTGGGCCTCCGGTTAATAGGTTAGTCCCAAAAATAATATAAAAGTGGATATTAAAGCCCAATAATGTCTAAAACAGTAGATAATATAGCATGGAGCAATAAAAAATTATAGATACGTTGGCGACGTATCAAGCATCCCCAAGCTTAATTCCTGCTCATCCTCGAGTAGGTAAATGATAAAAACAGAATTTTTGATGCGGAGTGCTACTTGGCATAATTTTAATGTAATTCTTCTTAATTGTGGTATGAATATTCAGATCTGAAAGATTCAAGACAAAAGTTCATATTGACATAAAAATAATAATACTTCAAGTATACTAACAAAGCAATTATGTCTTCTCAAAATAACATGGCTAAAGAAAGTTATCCCTACAAAATCATATAGTCTAGCTATGCTCTATCTTCACCACACAAAATATTTAAATCATGCACAACCCCGATCACAAGCCAAGCAATTGTTTCATACTTTTGACATTCTCAAAACTTTTTCAATTTTCACGTAATACATGAGCGTGAGCCATGGATATAGCACTATAGGTGGAATAGATTGGTGGTTGTGGAGAAGACAAAATGGGAGAAGGTAGTCTCACATCAACTAGGCGTATCAACGGGCTATGGAGATGCCCATCAATAGATATCAATGTGAGTGAGTAGGGATTGCCATGCAACGGATGCACTAGAGCTATAAGTATATGAAAGCTCAAAAAGAAACTAAGTGGGTGTGCATCCAACTTGCTTGCTCATGAAGACCTAGGGCAATTTGAGGAAGCCCATCATTGGAATATACAAGCCAAGTTCAATAATGAAAGATTCCCACTAGTATATGAAAGTGATAACATGAGAGACTCTCTACTATGAAGACCATGGTGCTACCTTGAAGCACAAGTGTGGTAAAATGATAGTAACATTGTCCCTTCTCTCTTTTTCTCTCGTTTTTTTATTTGGGCCTTTTCTCTTTTTTTATGGCCTCTTTTCTTTCTCTTTTTTTTCGTCCGGAGTCTCATCCCGACTTGTGGGGGAATCATAGTCCCCATCATCCTTTCCTCACTGGGACAATGCTCTAATAATGATGATCATCACACTTTTATTTTTCTTACAACTCAATAATTACAATTCGATACTTAGAATAAAATATGACTCTATGTGAATGCCCCCGTCGGTGTACCGGGATATGCAATGACTGATGAGTGACATGTATGAAAGAATTATGAATGGTGGCTTTGCCACAAATACGATGTCAACTAAATGATCATGCTAAGCAATATGACAATGATGGAGTGTGTCATAATAAACGGAACGGTGGAAAGTTGCATGGCAATATATCTCGGAATGGCTATGGAAATGCCATAATAGGTAGGTATGGTGGCTGTTTTAAGGAAGGTATATGGTGGGTGTATGATACCGGCGAAAGGTGCGCGGTATTAGAGAGGCTAGCAAAGGTGGAAGGGTGAGAGTGCGTATAATCCATGGACTCAACATTAGTCATAAAGAACTCATATACTTATTGCAAAAATCTACAAGTTATCAAAGCAAAATATTAAGCGCATGCTCCTAGGGGGATAGATTGGTAGGAAAAGACCATCGCTCGTCCCCGACCGCCACTCATAAGGAAGACAATCAAAAAATAAATCATGCTCCCACTTCATCACATAACGGTTCACCATACGTGCATGCTACGGGAATCACAAGCTTCAACACAAGTATTTCTCAAATTCACAACTACTCAACTAGCATGACTTTAGTATCACCATCTTTATATCTCAAAACAATTATCAAGTATCAAACTTATCATAGTATTCAACACACTCATAAGAAAGTTTTATTATTAATCTTGTATACCAAGCATATTAGGATTTTAAGCAAATTACCATGCTATTTAAGACTCTGAAAATAATCTAAGTGAAGCATGAGAGATCAATAGTTTCGATAAAACAAATCCAGCACCGTGCTCTAAAAGGATATAAGTGAAGTACTAAATCAAAATTGTATAACTCAAAAGATATAAGCGAAGCACATAGAGTATTCTAACAAATTCCAAATCATTTATGGCTCCCTCAAAAAGGTGTTGCCGGTGTATCTGATCCACGAGCACCTATGGGACCGGCGGACCGGATCCCTTTCAGTTCGACGAGGGTGGAGGTCGTGCAAAGAGCAGATCGAGGCGAAGCACACGAGCGGTTTACCCAGGTTCGGGCCGCACGGATGCGTAAAACCCTACTCCTGCTTTGTGGTTTGTATTGAGTTCTTGCTCGGGAGCGCGGAGTGCTACAGTACACACCAGCAGCTAACGAGACCGAGCCTGAGTGTCTCCTCTTTTCCCTATGTTGCGCATGGGCCTCCTTTTATATGCTCAAGGGGTCACCGACAGGTGGCAACGTAGACAAGGGTAAAAATGGGAAGGTGCTACGGTTGGTATAGCTACCTGCTACAGTGTATCATACCTAACCCTGACGGCAGGGGACAAGGGCATTAAATGCCCGTCTGCGTCGCCTAAATAGTGCAAAAGGGACCGCCAGGGACACCACCGCTCGCCACGATGGCAATCTTGTCAGCGTCGCTTGCCACCGCGCACCGCTGGCTGCACAGCCTCCCGCCACATACGCCTGGAAGGGTCCCAGAGCGACACGTTGGTGGATGTGCTGGAGCACGTGCACGAAGTGGTGGCTTGCCGCGGCGAGCGCCTTGTCACGGTCGTTGTCTTGTCGCGTCCGGGAGCTTGTCGCTCACCGGGCCTTGCCGGGACGCGTGGCGCGTCGCGGCAAGTTTCTTGAGATGCCTTGGTTGGCCTTCCCGGCAAGCTCCTCTTGCCGGGGTCTTATCTCCTTAAGCGCCTTGCCTTGGTTGGCCTTCCCGGCAAGCTCCTCTTGCCGGGGTCTTGTCTCCTTGACTTGGATACTTTGTTCTTGAATGGCTCCAAGGGAACCACGGAGGACCTTGGCGGTCACCTGGCAAGCCTTGCCGCGGGATGCTGCGACTGCCCGTGCACAAGTTCGGGATACTAGGGTACCCCTACTCTAGTACACCGACAGGAGCCCCCGGGCCTGGGCCATACACGGTGCCGAGCGTTGTTGGGCCAGGCCCAAAACAGTGCACGGGCACGTGCGGCCTAGGTTACACCGTATCTCTCCCCGTATCCACAGCACCCTCCCCGAACGGCACGCGTTGAATGCGGCGTCGTGGGAGAGATCGTGGGTGGTTTCTTTATTCGGAAATGCGGAACGTCCGCCCCTCCCTCTTTATAAGCAGGGGAAACAGGGGTAGTTCGCCCATTCGCCGGTTGCTACTCCAATCTCAGAAATCTCCGCCGCTCCCTCATCTTCCCAAAGCCGAAAGAGAGCAGCGCTCCGCCCCCATCGCCACCACCAACGCTGTCGACCTCCTCCACCACTTCCGCCATGGCTCCAAAAGCCGACAAGGGGAAGGTTGTGAAGTCGACCGAGGCGCAGCGGCTTGCGGCGCTGTGAAAGGAGTGGGCTGTCTTCCCCCCCAAGCTCGCCGCGAGGGAGCTGAGGGAGAACTACTACCTCTTCTGGTCGACGGAGACGCGAGCGCATCCGCGCACGAAGGTACTTCCAGCCACCGCTTGGAAGACGGCTCCAAATGGATATCCCTTCTTCGCCTTGTTCTTCTACTGCGGGCTCTGCCCGCCCTTCTCTGAGTTCTTCTACGATAGCATGAACACCTACGGGTTCCACCTCCTTGACTTCACCCCCAATGCCGTTCTGACCATGGAATTTTTCGCGCATCTCTGTGAAAACTTTGTCAGAGTCCATCCCAATGTAGCCCTTTTTCGCCACTTCTTCATGCCCCGAGTACAGAGAGGAGACCCTTTATCCGGCGGAATCGCCTGGATCTCAAGGGCCGGCAAGAAGGACACTTATCTGGAGGGAGAGTTCCGCGGCAAGTGGGAGGAATGGAGAGAAGATTGGTGCTGGATTGACGAGGAGAACCCGCAGCTGTTTACCGCCCGGCGCCAAACCCCAGTAGCACGCGACAACGATTGGAGTGACGTGGCCCCGAAAGATGATAGGCTGAAGATTGCCGTCACCAGGATCCTACGCCTCAGGCTTGCCGGGCTCACTGTAGGCGCCGTTGGCGCAGATTTTCTTCGTCGCCGCATCGCCCCCCTGCAGGAACGGGGGAGACCCGCCTGGGAATTCAAGAATGCGGCGGATATCATGAGGCTGCGTCCGGGCCTCAACTTCAACTTCACTGTTCTAGAGCTCAACGCGATGCTCCAGGAGCTGTTCAAGTATGACCCTCAACATCCCGAAGTGTTCAGGTTGCCGGGGGGCGTCGTTCCGCTGTGCAACAACCCCTCGCTCGACCGCATCCGTGCAATGATGCTGTTGTGCAATTCGCATGGAATTGTCCCAACTTGGCAAGAGCCAGCAGACGACGTCGTGCAGGAGTTCTTCGACGGCTTGGTAGAAGTGGCGGTCCGCTCTGATGAAAAGGATAGCCTCACCCGCGACACCACCGATGAGGAGATGACACGCATCGCCACTAGGCTGGAAGAGGCGGCGGCAGCCGCAGCTGCGGGCGAATTTGGATTCACCGTGGAGGAGGCAGAGGCAGCAGAGGCGGCAAGCCGTGCCGAGCGAGAGGAGCGCGTCGGCGAGAAAGAGCTTGCCGGGCATAACGTCGAGTCGAGCGAGGCCGCCAAGGATACGAGCGGCTCGCTGGAGATCAACTCCTCTTCCTCCTCATCTTCAGGCAGCTCGCCGCAAGCAGAGCCTCCATCCCCACCAAGAAGGCATCTCCGCAAGGCCGGTGATGTGGCGGAGCGGCAGGCGAGTCAACAGTCGCCGTGCCGCGTGACACGCTCCACCGCAGCAAGCACTGTTGCCGCGGGAGCATCTCATGCTGCGACGGCAACTGGAGTGGGGTCCTCCCGGACCACCGCTTCTACTCCTGCCGCTTCTCACGCCGCGGCGGCAGCCGGAGCGGGGTCGTCTCAGACCACCGCCACTGCTCCCGCCAAGCGGCCAAGGGAAACTACTTCTCCGCCTCCCTGCGCCGGGCATGAGCCGGACTTCGACTTCTCCGCGTTCAGCTCCGACGAGGAAGAAGAAGAGTAAGATTCTCCTGTTGTGCTTGCAGTTCTTCAATTCTTGCTGTTTTGTCTTGCATCTCATTTGCTTTACCCTAAACTTGTTCCTTTTTAGGACTCTAGCCCAGAGAGCAGCAAAGAGAGCCAAGGTCCCGGTGATTATCATCGAGGACGAACCCACTGCGACAGCAGGGGGTGCGTCCAGGACAACCTTGCCGGACCCAGCAACTTTTCTCCAGAGCATCCCCCAGCGTAAGTATATGGTTCGCTTTCCGCTGTGAGGCGCGCATGGATACTCTATATTTGCTGATATGTGACTATTGGTTTGTGTAGGAGCAGAGCAGCCCCACCAGGAGCGCCCGGAGGCCACCCTCGAAATGCCAAGGAAGAGTCCTCCGGCAAGGGAGAGTTCTCCGGCAAGGGAGAAGTCTCCGGCAAGGGAGAGCTCTCCGGCAAGGGACAGCACCAGCGGCCCTCCAGCGGCGGAGACCACGACTGCAGAACCCGGTACAGGTAATCTTCTCGCTTCAAAACTTCCGTTGGGTTCTTCTTCTTTTGATCTTCTTTTTGGATATTGGCTTGACTCTTCTCCCTTTTCCGGCCGTCAGACCCATCTGCTGCGGAGCTGATGAGATCGAGGTTGCCGCCGACGACGCCGCTGCCACCGAAGAAGCAGGTGGGGGGTATGGCAATTGCACTGACGGCCCTGAGGCCGCAGGAGCGCCAGGCGCTACGTCGACCGCCGACCCGTCCGCCACTGGCGCAGCGCCAGGCTCCGAAGAGCCCCAGCCAGGCATCTACTTGAAGGCCGGAAATGGCGTCTTCATCAACCTCCCCTGGGCGTCAAGCTCCAGTGCGCTGGTCGAGGGAGAGAGCTTCAACGGAGAGGTGCTCGCCTCCGCTGGGCTGACGCTGGTTGATGTGCCGAGCAGCAGCAGCAGCGAGCCCGAAGAGGAGCGGCTGCTGCGGAGGCTGTTGTCGCTCTACCGCGCGCGGCAAGGCAAGCTAGAATCCTGCGAGGCGCTTATCGTGAAGGCGGGAGCAGACATCGAAAAGCGCGTGGAGGAGCTTCGGGGTCTCCGCCAGGAAACTCTCCGGTCCCTGGCAGAGGAGCGGGAGCAACTCGCCGAAGAGCAGAAGGCCTTCTTCCTCGAGAAGGCCGAAGTTGAAGAGCAACAGCGACTTGCCGCTGAGAAGCTGTCTGCGCAGGAGGGCGAGCTGGCGCAGCGGAAGGTTAACCTCGACAGCAACGAGGAGGAGCTTGCCGCGCGTGATCTGAAATTCGGCGGAGCCCTTAAGCAAGCAGAGGATGCTGCCGCAGCTGCCGAGGCCGCCAAGAAGGAGCTGGAGACCAAGGTGGCACAGCTGGAGGCCGATCTCAAGGCGAGTGGCGAAGAGCTTAGCGCCGCCAAGGACTCCAACGTAGATCTTGAGTTGAAGCTGACCACTTTGACCAAGACGCTGGATGGCGCCAAGGAGCAGGAGGTGGCCTTGAAGGAGGAGATCAAGGCCGACAAGGCGCTGCTGGAGAGTGCTGCCGCCGCCCAGAATGCTTTCAGGGAGAATGTGGAGCACTGGACGGAGGGTCTTGTGAATGTTGCCGCAGACATCGACAGGGAGCTGGCGCAGCTGGGGATGGAGGATCTCGGGTATCCCTCCGACGAGAACCTCCAACCCAGCGCCAAGCTTATCTTGTTCTTCAAAGGCGTGGCGACGGCCCTCCAGCGACTCCGGGAGAGGATCCCAAAGCAGCTGGACGACAAGTCGCGCAAGATCTGCGCGGGAGCTCTTCAAAAGGTGTTGGTGAAGCTGGCCTTCCGCAACCCGGGCCTCAACCTCACCAACGTCCTCAAGACCCTGCCGCCGGATGCTGATCTGGAGGCGCTCAAGACCCTTGCCGCACCCATTGTGGACAAGGTGAGCGGGATCAAGAGGATTGAGGGCGATCGCGTAGACTAGGCCGCCCGTTTTCTTCTTTTCTTGTCGCTGCTGGTCCTGTTATGAAAACAATCTGTTAGAGCCGCGACAAGCTATCTTGTAATATAACTCTATTCTGGGTAATGATTGCAATGTTATTCCCTTTACTTGATTCCTCCCTTTGTATGTTTTTGCCCTACGCTTTTAGGGAACTTGCCGGTGTAGGCACCTTAGCCGCGAGCGCTGAGTGCGGGACGTCAGCAGCCTGCTGGCGGTGCCGCTACCGACAAGAAACCTTGTCGCAACTAGTCGCAGCTCACTTAAGTTGTTGAGCGGACTCGAAACAAAGTAAGGGCGCAACTAGCTACGAGTTGGTTCCTCCGCGCATAGGTTTTTCATACAAAGTGCGGTCGTTCAAGGGAGATAACTTAAATTTTTTAAAAATCTGATTGCTCAAACTTTGGCAACTTATCTTTTCTGTTGTTTGCTTCCCGGCAAGGCGAAACTTTCTTGAACGACGCCTGGTCCATACCATTATCTTCTCCTTTCCCCCCGGCAAACTTGTGGGCGAGGGAACCTTCCTTTCCGGAATGCTATCTTCGGTCTCAAGGCGGACAGCACCAGGCCTAGTGACTCGTTTCACCCGGTAAGGGCCTTCCCAATTTGGCGTCAACTTGTTGGAATTCTTGGCGGACTGAACACGCCGAAGAACAAGGTCGCCTTCCTTGATACTTCTAGCGTTAACTTTGCGGCTATGGTAGCGGCGCAAAGCTTGCTGGTAGCGAGCAGCTCGTACAGCAGCCTGAAGACGGTCTTCTTCAAGGAGCAGCGCGTTATCTTGTCGTAGCTGCTCTTGCTCAAGCTCATCATAAGCGAGCACTCGAGGTGACCCGTATACGAGTTCCGTGGGGAGAACTGTCTCTGCTCCATAGACTAGAGCGAAAGGTGTCTGGCCAGTGGCTCGATTTGGCGTCGTCCTGATCGACCAAAGAACCACCGGCAGCTCCTCGATCCAGTTTCTTCCGCACTTGTGCAGCCTGTCGAAAGTCCTGGTCTTGAGCCCACGCAGCACTTCAGCATTTGCCCTCTCCGCTTGACCGTTGCTTCTCGGGTGAGCAACAGAAGCGAAGCAGACCTTGGCGCCAAGATCTTGGACGTATTGCAAGAAGGTGTGGCTCATGAATTGCATACCGTTGTCGGTGATTATCCTGTTAGGGATCCCGAAGCGGCAAACAATCGACCTGAAGAACTTGACTGCTGACTGTGCTGTCACCTTCCTCACTGCTTCCACTTCCGGCCACTTTGTGAACTTGTCGATTGCAACGTACAAGTACTCAAAGCCCCCGATTGCTTGGGGAAAGGGGCCGAGGATGTCGAGCCCCTAGACCGAAAATGGCCAGGATAAAGGGATCGTCTGGAGAGCTTGAGCTGGTTGGTGTATCTGCTTGGAATGGAACTGGCACGCTTCACACTTGGTTACTTGTGCAGTTGCATCCTGGAGGGCTGTCGGCCAAAAGAAACCTTGCCGGAATGCTTTGCCGGCAAGTGCTCTTGCGCCAATGTGGTGACCACATATGCCTCCATGTATCTCTGCCAACAACTTTTGTCCGTCTTCCCGGTGAATACACTTCAGTTTCACACCGTTGAGTCTTCTTCTGTACAGTGTCTTGTCGACAAACTGGTACATACTTGACTGCCGGGCTACTCTTTCCGCTTCTTCTTGCTCTTCGGGAAGTTCTCCTGTCTGAAGGAAACGGACAATCTGCTGTGCCAATGCTGGAGCTTATGGCTCGACAACAAGGACTAAAGGCAAATCTGCTGCTGCGGGAACATTCGCTTCTACGGCGAGAATCTGCGGCTCTGCCGGAGCTTGACGTTCCCCGGCAAGCTTGCCGGAGCAAAACTTGTAGGGAGCTTTTGCTTCAACGGAACAAACCCTAGGGCTTGCGGGAGCAAACTGCTCCTCAGTGCTCTTGGTGTTGATCTTGGGGACCTTCTTGGCGGCGGCTTCGGGGAGGTCTGCCGGCAAATAGTCACCAAAAATCAACTTCCTCTTCTTGCTCTGTCCAGTTGATGGTGTTACAGACGGTTGAGTCAGCTTGAGCACAAAGATCCATGGTTCCACAGGTAACTTAAGTGCGGCGCACTTTGATAGGCCATCGGCAATGGCGTTCTGAGCTCTTGGAACATGCTCCATCTGTAGGCCATCAAAGTGCTCTTCTAGCTTTCTCACTTCGTCGATGTAGGCTTCCATCAATGGACTTTGATAGCTCTTATTCACTTGGCGGACGACAAGTTGCGAGTCACCCCTGACAATGAGCTTCTTGATCCCAAGGTCTGTCGTGATCCTGAGATCGGCAAGCAAGCCTTCATACTCTGCAGTATTGTTTGTTGCTTGCTCCTTGGGAAAGTGCATCTGGACTACGTACTTGAGGTGCTCTCCGGTGGGTGCGACAAGCAGCACGCCAGCGCCGGCGCCTTGCAGCGAAAAGGCACCATCAAAGTACATCAGCCACTCTTTGCTTGCTTCTTTGATGGGGATGCTCGTTTCTGGAATCTCTTCATCTGGTGTTGGCGTCCATTCTGCTATGAATTCTGCCAATGCCCTACTTTGGATAGTTGAAGTACTCTCAAACTTGAGGCCAAAGCTTGACAGTTCCAGTGCCCACTCAACAATCCTGCCTGTCGCTTCTGGATTCTGTAGTATCCTCTTCAGCGGAAAACGAGTGACAACTGTGATCTCATGTGCTTGGAAGTAATGGCGCAGCTTTCTCGAGGCCATGAGAAGGCCGAAAAGCAATTTCTGCACGCCAGAGTACCTTGACCTAGCCCCCTGCAGAAGGGAACTGACAAAGTAAACTGGGCGCTGTACCATTCTCTTCTGTATTTCCTCGCGCGTCTGCGCAGATCCATCCTTGTCGGGACCAGAGCTTGTCGGGGAAGCATCCTGCTTGTCGCTGGATGTGCCTGCCGTGGTTGCTGGCTCGTCATCTGCCTCCCTCTCTGCTACTAACGCAACACTAACCACTTGATTGGTTGCCGCTATATACAGCAGCAACTTCTCTTGTGGCTTAGGTGCGACAAGTGTTGGAGTGGAGGACAGGTATCTCTTCAAGTCTTGCAGCGCAGCCTCCGCTTTTGGAGTCCATTTCATTGGACCTGCCTTTTTCAATATTTTGAAAAACGGCAGGGCGCGCTCAGCAGACCTAGAGATAAACCTGCTGAGAGCAGCCACGCAACCGGCAAGTCTTTGTACATCCTTGACGCGCTTTGGTGCTTCAATCTGCTCGATGGCCTTGATCTTGTCGGGATTGGCTTCGATTCCCCGCTGAGACACGAAGAACCCGAGAAGCTTGCCGGAGGGGACTCCAAACACACACTTCTCAGGGTTGAGCTTGAGGCTGATCTTGCGCAGGTTTGCAAAGGTCTCGTCTAAATCTTGAATCAGAGTTGCCTTGTCCTTGCTCTTGACCACTATGTCATCCATGTAGGCTTCCACATTTCTGTGTATTTGTGGCTCAAAAGCGACATGAACTACTCTTGCAAATGTTGAACCAGCATTTTTTAAACCGAAAGGCATCCGTATGAAACAGTACATGCCACATGGAGTAATAAATGCGGTCTTCTCCTCATCCTCTTCTGCCATGAAGATCTGATGGTATCCTGAGTATGCATCAAGAAATGAAAGCAAGTCACGTCCGGCCGTGGAGTCAACAATCTGGTCAATGCGCGGCAAAGGAAATGGGTCTTTGGGACAAGCTTTGTTAACATCGGTAAAGTCGATACAAAGTCTCCATTTCCCGTTCGCCTTGCGCACGACTACAGGATTGGCCAACCACGTAGGATGGAGCACTCCTCTGACAAGGCCTGCTGCTTCCAACTTCTTGATTTCTTCTGCGATGAATTCTTGGCGCTCCACTGCCTGCTTCCTGACCTTCTGCTTGACGGGCCGCGCATGAGGACAAACGGCAAGATGGTGCTCAATTACTTTCCTGGGAACACCGGGGATGTCAGACGGTTGCCATGCAAACACGTCGACATTCGCCCGCAAGAAAGCAATGAGCGCGCTTTCCTATTTAGGGTCGAGAGTGGCACCGATGGTGAAGGTACCACCAATGCCGTCCTCCTTGGCGGACACCTTCTTGGTCTCTGGCGGAGCTGCCATTGTCTTCTTACACTTGCCGGTGGAGCTCGATGGTGCGTCCTCGACGGCAGCGCAGCACTCCGAAGAGGTGCGCTTGCCGGAGTGGGCATCAGAACTCTTGCTGGACTTGGTCTTCTTCTTCTCCCCGGGAGCTTCAGCGGCAAGTGAATTGCGATCTGTTGCGGCTGCTGCTTCCCGGTAGATTTTGTCGGCGCAGATAAGAGCATCCTTCTTGTCGCCAGGGACAGAGATGACGCTCATCGGGCCTGGCATCTTCAGCATGTTGTATGCATAGTGAGAGGCTGCCATGAACTTGGCGAGTGCTGGACAGCCGAGTATCCCATTGTAAGGCAATGGAAAATCGGCGACGTCAAAAGTGACCCTCTTAGTCCTGAAGTTCACCTCGCTGCCAAATGTTACTGGCAACACGACCTTCCCCTTCGGCTTGCTCCTTCCCGGGCTGATTCCTTGGAATGTGCCGGTCTCTTCAAGCTCGCTGTCAGGGATCTGGAGTTTCTGGAGTACAGCAGAGGAGATCAGGTTCAAGCCGGCTCCGCCGTCAACTAGCATCTTAGTGACCTTGAGGTTGCGGATAGTTGGTGAAACCAATATCGACAAGCACCCTACCGCAGTTGTGCGATCAAGGTGGTCCTCAATATCAAAGATGATAGGCGTGCTGGACCATTTCAGAAGCTTGCGTGACTCGACAGGTGGTTCCGCCGCATTGACTTCCCGCACCCACTGCTTGAGTTGGCGGTGCGAAGTATGCAAAGAAGCACCACCGTCAACGCACAAGACCTCTGTGGCTTTCTGGAACTCCTGCTCACTGGTCTCGACATCATCCATGTCTTTGTCGTCGTCGTCGTCTTCATCCTTGTCGCGGCCGCGGGGAGGTCTGTCTCCTTGCTGCTGCTTGGCCTTGCCGCGGCGTCCTCCCCAGCCGGCGCGCTTCTTGCCGGATTCTCCAGTGCCACCTTGGGCCCTCTCCTTGCCGCGTCGCTCGTATTCAGCCTTTTGCTGCTGGACAAGCTGCTCGACCTTCTTGCAGCTCTGGAGGTCATGGCCCTTGGTGCGGTGGATCTTGTAGTACTGCTTGTCGGTGCCGTCCTACTTGTCAGCGACCGCCACAGTCTGGCAGTTGGTGCATGCAGAAATCTCCTTGCCGGAGCTACCAGCTTTGGCTTTCTTGGCGCCACCTTCATTGCCGGACTGCTCTACGACTAGCACATCTTTGCCTTTCTTCTTCCTGTTGTTCCACCGCCGGTTTTTCTTTGCCGGGGCAGCATCCTCGCTGTCAGATCCCCCTGCTCCTGTATTCTCTCCGGGGAGTTTCCTCCCTTCCTCAGCACGTGCACACTTGTTGGCCAGGGCATACAGCTCACTGACGTCTCTGATCTTGCACATCGCCATCTCCTCCCGCATCCTGCGGTTACGCACGTTCTGATGGAACGCGCTGATGACCGCGGCAGGGTGGACGTCTGGGATGTTGTGCTGTACACGACTGAATCTCTGAATATACTTGCGCAGGGGCTCTCCTTCCTTCTGGGCGAGCAGATGAAGGTCACTCTCTTGGCCATGGGGTTTGTGGCCGCCTGTAAAGGCGCCGACAAACTGATGGCATAGGTCTGCCCAGGAGGATATGGAGTTGTCCGGCAAGTGCATGAGCCAGGACCTGACGTTGGGCTTGAGCACCAGCGGGAAGTAGTTAGCAAGGATCTTGTCGTCCCGCCCCCCGGCAGCCTGCACCGCGATGATGTAGATGCTGAGGAACTCCGACGGATGCGACTTGCCGTCGTACTTCTCTGGTACGTCTGGCTTGAAATTCTTCGTGCTGGGCCACTGGACTTGCCGCAGCTCACGGGTAAATGCAGGGCAACCTACCGCGTACGGCAAGTCGCCTGGTTCCCCTGGCGCATGCATGTCGACAGAGGGCCCAGCGCGCTGGTCCGATTGATGTCGCGCTTCTCTTCGGCGCTCGATGCGAGTACGAGCATCTTCTTGCTGTCGTTCGTGAAGAACTTGGCGCTGATCGCGACGAGCTCGTGGATCTGATGACGCGGTGGAGTCGCTGTCGAGGTGGATCCGGCGAGTTGGCGATCTTGGCCTTCGGGGCGGAGAGTGCACAGTGGTTTCACCCCCACCGGTCTTGTCGCCACCGACTCGTGCCTGGCTGACTTGCCGCGGCTGCGACGTGCTCGGCTGCCGTTGAGTGTCGCCGTTGGCGAAGCCGATGAGATTCTGAATGGTGGCCCTCCAGTCGTCGATCTTGTCTGCCGTTGGAGGGTAGTCCAGGAGCAGTTGAGCTCGCGCCAAAGCTTCTGCTGGAGTGGCGGGTGGCGGTGGCGAACGGTGCGAGGAGTGGGATATGCTCGGACTTCTAACTATGTTAGAAGGAGCAGTATCCCGTCCAGGCGACCGTGCCTCGCTCGTGCCAGCATGTTTGCGTGCATGCTGGTCTTGAGCACTCCGAGATCCACCAGCTCGATCTTGATCCAGCAAACGCATGGTACCGTGAGTACCATGACGCTGCCGGTCCCGCGCCTCCTGAGATGGGCGCGGTGCATGTACGACCGCCGAGGTCTTGGAGTGCGCCCGGTCGTTGTGGGAGCCGGCTACGCCGCCGATGGGCAGCGCAGCTTTGTCCTTGGACCTGGCAGCACCGTGAGCTCCCTCGTCGACGCCCGTGCTTCCGCCGGCGTCCGCCCCGTCAGCCGCTTGCTCCGGCGGTGGTGGGTTCGGCGCGGACGGAGCAGCCGCCTCCGAAGCCTTCTTCTTCGGCGGCATGTCAATGAAGATGATGAAGATCTAGCTAGTGTGAACGCCGGATCTGGTTCACACAACCTCGACGCCCCCTACCTGGCGCGCCAAAGATGCCGGGGTATCTGATCCACGAGCACCTATGGGACCTGCGGACCGGGTCCCTTTCGGTTCGGCGAGGGCGGAGGTCGTGCAAATAGCGGATCGAGGCGAAGCACACGAGCGGTTTACCCAGGTTCGGGCCGCACGGATGCGTAAAACCCTACTCCTGCTTTGTGGTTTGTATTGAGTTCTTGCTCGGGAGCGCGGAGTGCTACAGTACACACCAGCAGCTAACGAGACCGAGCCTGAGTGTCGCCTCTTTTCCCTACGTTGCGCATGGGCCTCCTTTTATATGCTCAAGGGGTCACCAATAGGTGGCAACGTAGACAAGGGTAAAAATGGGAAGGTGCTGCAGTTGGTACAACTACCTGCTATAGTGTATCATACCTAACCCTGACGGCAGGGGACAAGGGCATTAAATGCCCGTCTGCGTCGCCTAAATAATGCAAAAGGGACCGCCAGGGACGCCACCGCTCGCCACGATGGCAATCTTGTCAGCGTCGCTTGCCACCGCGCACCGCTGGCTGCACAGCCTCCCGCCACGTATGCCTGGAAGGGTCCCAGAGCGACACGTTGGTGGATGTGCTGGAGTGCGTGCACGAAGTGGTGGCTTGCCGCGGTGAGCGCCTTGTCGCGGTCGTTGTCTTGTCGCGTCCGGGAGCTTGTCGCTCACCGGGCCTTGCCCGGACGCGTGGCGCGTCGCGGCAAGTTTCTTGAGATGCCTTGGTTGGCCTTCCCGGCAAGCTCCTCTTGCCGGGGTCTTGTCTCCTTAAGCGCCTTGCCTTGGTTGGCCTTCCCGGCAAGCTCCTCTTGCCGGGGTCTTGTCTCCTTGACTTGGATACTTTGTTCTTGAATGGCTCCAAGGGAACCACGGAGGACCTTGGCGGTCACCTGGCAAGCCTTGCCGCGGGATGCTGCGACTGCCCGTGCACAAGTTCGGGATACTAGGGTACCCCTACTCTAGTACACCGACAGGTGTGTACATCAAGGATGATTGTGGTAAACTAACAAATAAAGACTCAAATCATACAAGACGCTCCAAGCAAAACACATATCATGTGGTAAATAAAAATATAGCTCCAAGTAAAGTTACCGATAGAAGTAGACGAAAGAGGGGATGCCTTCCGGGGCATCCCCAAGCTTTGGTTTTAGGCGTCCTTAGATTATCTTGGGGGTTCCATGGGCATCCCCAAGCTTAGGCTTTTGCCACTCCTTGTTCCATAACCCATCAAATCTTTACCCAAAAGTTGAAAACTTCACAACACAAAACTTAAAGTAGAAAATCTCGTGAGCTCCGTTAGCGAAAGAAAATAAAAGATCACTTCAAGGTACTGTAATGAACTCATTATTTATTTATATTGGTGTTATACCTACTGTATTCCAACTTCTCTATGGTTTATAAATTATTTTACTAGCCATAGATTCATCAAAATAAGCAAACAACACACGAAAAACAGAATCTGTCAAAAATAGAACTGTCTGTAGTAATCTGTAGCGAGCGCAAGATCTGGAACCCCAAAAATTCTAAAATAAATTTCTGGACGTGAGTAATTTATCTATTAATCATGTGAAAAAATAATTAACTAAATATCACTCTCCAAATAAAAATGACAGCAGTTCTCGTGAGCGCTAAAGTTTCTGTTTTTTACAGCAAGTTCAACAAGACTTTCCCCAAGTCTTCCCAATGGTTCTACTTGGCACAAACACTAATTAAACACAAAAAAACACAACCAAAACAGAGGCTAGATACATTATTTATTACTAAACAGGAGAAAAAAAAATCAAGGAATAAAAATAAAATTGGGTTGCCTTTCAACAAGCACTATCGTTTAACGCCCCTAGCTAGGCATAACAAGCAAGAATGGATCTAGGTATTGCCATCTTTGGTATTAGGAAAGAAAAGACAAAACTTGCTATATATAGAATTAATCCTTCTATTTTGATAAAGCACATGGCTATTAATGGTAGAAGAAAGATTAAGTATGTTATGGAAGTTTATATCTAGGCTAGCCTTTATCTCTTTAATAGATTCATTTTGGTAAGAGAGCAAAAGAGATGTAGATTCAACTTTCTCATTCATGGGGTGCCCAAATATAGTTTTCATTTTCTCATAAGTGTCTACGGCATCCCCTTCAAGGAAACCTTCTTCAAATATAGAATCTAAGACATGCTTAAAATAAGAAGCAAGGGCAATATAAAATCTTTTTAGGTAAACTTCAATTTGATATTGAGGAACATAGCTAGCCCTGATCCTTAATAGTCTATACCAAGCATCTTTCAAAGATTCATCAAGTAAATAATGAAAAATTCCAGAATCATCTTCATCAAAATTATTAGGACTCTCATTGATAACTCCAGTAGGTTTTTCCATAGTATCCTTATTTATAAGTTTAGCGAGGATAGAGGGGTTGTCCAAAGTACTAAAACTCTAGAGAGAACCCCCAACTAGGGCTGCAAGAAAAGCTCGAGGCTCATGAGCCGCTCGAGATCGACTCGTATTTTGACTCGACTCGAGATCGACTCGAAAAAAATGAGCTGAGTATGAACACTTTATATAGCTCGATAGAAAAACGAGTTAATCTTGAGACAACACTGGCTCGCTCGATTTTAGCTCAATAGCTCGATGTCATATAACTATATTAAATAATCTTGATGTATAGAAAATTGGATAATTTATTGCCATATATATTGTGTACAATTTTTCTCAATTTTACACAGTTTGAAACATGGAGGCCTACTTAAATAGGAGAAATTTAGCCTCAATTTGGTGTGTGATTAGTCATGTGTCAAATATTCTATTATTCTCAGCCAAAGTTTAAGAGTAGACGCACATCCAGTTTTCTATCTTTCTAGTTCATTGATCCCTACTTATCAAGTGCTAGCCTTTAGTTGAGAGAGAATAAGTCAAATTCTATAGTGTTCTTCTATGTTGTGTTGTTGGATACAATGTTTAAAAAACCGCCTTAGATTATTCATAAAATCATCTTCTTATTTAGCTCGAAACTAGCTCAAGATTGGCTCGAGATCGGTACAAGCTAAGCACAAGCCACTTTCTATGGCTCGATCTTGAACTTCACTCAGTTTGAGCTCGCTCGAATTTTAGTATAATCTGAGATGAGCCTAGTCCAACTCGCTTGAACTCGACTCGTTTGCAACCCTACCCCAACCCTTTTTGATTCAGACATAGCGGAAGAAAGGCAAGCGGAAAGAGAGGGAGGATGGTGAGAGAGAGGGGGGCGAATAAAATGGCAAGGGTGAAGTGGGGGGAGAGGAAAACGAGAGGCAAATGGCAAATAATGTAATGCGGGAGATAAGGGTATGTGATGGGTACTTGGTATGTTGACTTTTGCGTAGACCTCCCCGGCAACGGCGCCAGAAATCCTTCTTGCTACCTCTTGAGCACTATGTTGGTTTTCCCCGAAGAGGAAGGGATGATGCAGCAAAGTAGCGTAAGTATTTCCCTCATTTTTGAGAACCAAGGTATCAATCCAGTAGGAGGCTACGCGCGAGTCCCTCGCACCTGCACAAAACAAATAAATCCTGGCAACCAACACAAATAGGGGTTGTCAATCCCTATAGGGACACTTACGAAAGTGAGATCTGATAGATATGATAAGATAATATTTTTTGTATTTTTATGATAAAGATGCAAAGTAAATAGCAAAGTAAATAACTAAGTAGTAGGAGATTGATATGATAAAGATAGACCCGGGGGCCATAGGTTTCACTAGTGGCTTCTCTCAAGAGCATAAGTATTCTACGGTGGGTGAACAAATTACTGTTGAGCAATTGACAGAATTGAGCATAGTTATGAGAATATCTAGGTATGATCATGTATATAGGCATCACATCCGAGACAAGTAGACCGACTCCTGCCTGCATCTACCACTATTACTCCACTCATCGACCGCTATCCAGCATGCATCTAGAGTATTAAGTTAAAAATAGAGTAACACCTTAAGCAAGATGACATGATGTAGAGGGATAGAGTCATGCAATATGAAGAAAACCCCATCTTGTTATCCTCGATGGCAACAATACAATACGTGCCTTGCTTCCCTTACTGTCACCGGGAAAGGACACCGCAAGATTGAACCCAAAGCTAAGCACTTCTCCCATTGCAAGAAAGATCAATCTAGTAGGCCAAACCAAACTGATAATTCGAAGAGACGTGCAAATATAACCAATCATACATAAAGAATTCAGAGAAGATTCAAATATTATTCATAGATAGACTTGATCATAAACCCACAATTTATCGGTCTCAACAAACACACCGCAAAAAGAAGATTACATCGAATAGATCTCCACAAGAGAGGGGGAGAACATTGTATTGAGATCCAAAAAGAGAGAAGAAGCCATCTAGCAACTAACTATGGACCTGTAGGTCTGAGGTAAACTACTCACACTTCATCGGAGAGGCTATGGTGTTGATGTAGAAGCCCTCCGTGATCGATGCCCCCTCCGGTGGAGCTACGGAACAGGCCCCAAGATGGGATCTCGTGGATACAAAAAGTTACGGCGGTGGAATTAGGTTTTTGGCTCCGTATCTGATCGTTTGGGGGTACGTGGATATATATAGGAGGAAGGAGTACGTCGGTGGAGCAACAGGGGGCCCACGAGGGTGGAGGGCGCGCCTGGGGAGGGGGGGGGGTAGGCACGCCCCCCTACCTCATGGCCTCCTCTTCTCCTTCTTGACGTAGGGTCCAAGTCTCCCGGATCATAATCTTCCTAAAAATCACGTTCCCGAAGGTTTCATTCCGTTTGGACTCCGTTTGATATTCCTTTTCTTCGAAACCCTAAAACAGGCAAAAAAACAGCAATTCTGGGCTGGGCCTCCGGTTAATAGGTTAGTCCCAAAAATAATATATAAGTGGATAATAAAGCCCAATAATGTCTAAAACAGTAGATAATATAGCATGGAGCAATCAAAAAATATAGATACGTTGGAGACGTATCAGTCCGCTCTCGACTCTAGACCCCTCGTGACTGACACTCGCGCGGGGTGCGAGTCCAGTCTGTGAGGCGGGAGTGCCGCTAGAGGGTCGTGAGGCTGTGATCCCGGGGCCCTTCCTCCACAGCCACTCCTGGGGCGCGGGAGGCGTGCTGAGGGCTCCTCCACTGGTCTTCGCTGGTGGTTGGGCGATCCGAGCATCGGCTTCATCTTCGAGCGGCGAGGCCACGCCGCCCAATGCCTTCGCTGTGGCCTGGTGATAACCCACAAGTATAGGGGATCGTTTGTAGCCTTCTTTGATAAATAAGAGTGTCGAACCCAACGAGGAGCTAAAGGCAGAACAAATATTCCGTCAAGTTCTATCCACCACCGATACAACTCTACGCACATTTGACGTTTGCTTTACCGGAAACAAGTATGAAAATAGTTTGTAGGAGTGATGCCAGAACTACTTTACAAGAACAAAACTAGAAGTACTTTGCAAGATAATAAAAGTTATGTGTTTAGTAAAAGGGTTTGTGTCAACAAGAAAGTTATTTGTCCCTAGGCAATCGGTAACAAGTACTGGTAATCATTCTTGCAACTTTATATGAGGGAGAGGCATGAGCTAACATACTTTCTCTACTTGGATCATATGCACTTATGATTGGAACTCTGGCAAGCATCTGCAACTACTAAAGATCATTAAGGTCATGAAACCCAACCATAGCATTAAGTATCAAGTCCTCTTTATTCCCATATGTCATACCCACCTACTCGGGTTTAAGTTTCGGTCGCTCTCGCAACCCACCATAAGCGAACCATGAACATATTGTAACACCCTACAGCGGGGGACCCTCATGTTTGCGCAAGAATGGAGGGCACCATAGGACATCACCATAAATAAAATATACAATCATACCAACCAAGATCACGATTAATCCACAAAACAAAATGGATCTACTCAAACATCATATGATAACCATAGATCATTGGGAAATAATATTTGGAGTTGAGCACCATGTTTAAGTAGAGATTACAACGGGGATAAGAGGTGTTACACCGCTGCATATAGGGGGAGAGAGTTGGTGTTGACGGTAGCAAGATTGTTGATGTAGATCGTCGTCCCGATTGTTGCCCCGGCGGCACTCCGGCGCCACCGGAAGCGAGGGGGAGAGAGCCCCCCTCCTTCTTCTTCTTCCTTGGCCTCCCCCTAGATGGGAGGAGAGTTCCCCTCTGGTCCTTGGCCTCCATGGCGGAGGAGGGGCCGGAGCCCCTCCGAGATTGGATCTCCCTCTCTGTTCTCTTCTGTTTCGTGTTCCCCTGATCTAGCCGAAAACTGTTTCTTATATTCCGGGAGATCCGTAACTCCGATTGCACTGAGATTTTAACACGATTTTTTTCCAGATATAAGCTTCCTTGCGCCCGAAGTAGATCTCCAACCGACGTTCGAGGAGGGCGCAACCCACCACCACGCGCCAGAGGCCTCTGGCATGCCCTGGTGTCTTGTGGGCTATGTAGGCCTCTGTTTGCGGTGATTCCAACTCCCCAAAATCACATATATTCCAAAATAATTCTCCGTAAAATTTTATTGCATTTGGACTTCGTTTGATATGGATTTCCTGCGAGACAAAATACACGCAAAAAACAGGAACTAGCACTGGGCACTGGATCAATAGGTTAATCTAATAAATCATATAAAAAGTTGCCAAAAATATATGAAAGTTGTATAATATTGGCATGAAACAATCAAAAATTATAGATACGACGGAGACGTATTAGCATCCCCAAGCTTGATTCCTGCTCGTCCTCGAACAGGTAAATGATAAAAAGATAATTTTTGATGTGGAATGCTACCTAACATAAACTTGATCATATATCTAGTCATGTCATGAATATTAAGACATAAGTGATTCAAAGCAATAGTCTATAATTTGACATAAAGACATCAGTACTCAGGCATCCCAACAAACAATCATGTCTTTCAAAATATAAACGCTAAAGAAAGCTATCCCTACAAAATCATATAGTCTTGTCATGCTCTGTCTTCTTAACACAAAGTATTTATCATGCCCAACCCCGATGACAAGCCGAGCAATTGGTTCATACTTTTTAACGCGCTTCAGCTTTTTCAACCCTCACGCAATACATGAGCGCAAGCCATGGATATAACACTATGGGTGGAATAGAGTATGATGATAGGGGTAAGTATAAAGAAGACAAAAAATAAGAAAGTCTCACATCGACGCGACTAACCAACAGGCTATGGAGATGCCCATGCAACGAATGCACTAAGAGCTATAAGTGTATGAAAGCTCAATATGAAAACTAAGTGGGTGTGCATCTAATCCTATAATGAAAAATTCCCACTAGTATATGAAAGTGACAACATAGGAGACTCTCCATATGAAAAACATGGTGCTACTTTCAAGCACAAGTGTGGTAAAGGATACTAACAATGCCCCTTCTCTCTTTGTTTATTTTTTTCTTTTTCTTTTTTTCTTTTTCTTTCCTTTTTTCTCTCATTGTCCGGAGTCTCATCCCGACTTATGGGGGAATCATAGTCTCCATCATCCTTTCCTCACTGGGGCACTGCTCTAAAAATGAATAATGATGATCATCACACTTCTATTTACTTATAACTCAAAAGAAATAAAAATTACAACTCGATACCTATGACAAAGTATGACTCTATATGAATGCGTCTGGCATGCACCAGGATGTGCAATGATCTAGCGTAACATGTATGGAAAATGATGAACGGTGGCTAAGCCACAACTACTATGTTAGCTATATGATCATGCAAAGAAATATGACAACGAATGCTCAAGTCATCAAAATGGAAGCGGTGGAAGTTGCATGGAAATATATCTCGGAATGGCCATGGAAAAGCCATAATAGGTAGGTATGGTGGCTGTTTTGAGGAAGATATAATAAGGCTTGTGTGTGATAGAGAGTATCATATCACGGGGTTTGGATGCACCTGCGAAGTTTGCACCACGTCTTGATGTGAGAAAGGGCAATGTACGGTACCGTAGAGGCTAGCAAATTGCGAAAAGGTAAGAGTGCGTATAATCCATGGACTCACATTTGTCATAAAGAACTCATATACTTATTGCAAAATTTTATTAGCCCTTGAAGCGAAATACTACTACGCATGCCCCTAGGGGGGTAGATTGGTTGGAAAAGACCATCGCTCGTTCCCGACCGCCACTCATAAGGAAGACAATCAAAAATAAATCATGCTCCAACTTCATAGCATAACGAGAGACTATACGTGCATGCTTCGGGAATCACAAACCTTAACACCAATATTCTTAATAAAGACAACCATTTACTAGTACCTCCCACATATGCCATCTCTATATCGCAAAACTATTGCAAGGAATCAAATATATCATATTCAGTGATCCATAATTTTTATGTAGGATTTTATGACTAACCATGCAATTAACCAATTCCTATTGACTCTCTAAATAGATCTAAGTGAAGCATGAGAGTTTAATTCTTTCTACAAAAGACCATGTTCTAACGAATATAATTGAAGCAAAAGAGAATTCTTCAAACAACGGTTTTCTATGTGAAGAGAAACATGCAATTCAAACTTCAAATGATATAAGCGAAGCACATGAAGCATTCTATAAAGCCATACTCAAAAGATTTAAGTGAAGTGCAATGAGCATTCTATAAATCAACCATGGACTATCTCATACCATCATGGTGCATAAAAGAAAAGTGAAAACTAAATGCAAAAGACGCTCCAAGATTTGCACATATCGCATGAACGAAACGAATCCGAAAACATACCATACTTGTTGAAGATGTGATGCCTTCTGGGGCATCCCTAAGCATAGACGCTTGAGTATCCTTGAACATTTACTTGGGGTGCCTTGGGCATCCCCAAGCTTGAGATCTTTCCTCTCCTTCTCCTCACATCGAGACCTCCTCGATCTTTGAACACTTCATCCACACAAAACTTAATCGAACTTTTAGTGGCGGGGTTAGTGAATATGGCAATGAAATCCCATCATGTACTGCTGCAAAATTATTGTATAATTATAAACAAACATTACCCATTGTATGCTATCACAATTCTATGGCCTCAAGTCAAGGAGGCTTCAACAAGAATTCAAACATATGCAAATAATGAAGCAATAACACCAATCTGTGAAAACACGACAGTCTGTAAAGATTTGAACATCCACCATACTTCTGTAACTCGAAAAAATTCTGAAAAAATATAAAAATAAAAAAATTGTATAGAAAGACAGTACAAAAATTTTCAGAACAGTTTGATGTTTGAGTAAAAAAAATGTAAAATCGAGCACTGCAGCCAAAGTTTCTGTTTTGCACCGCACAAACCAACAAGCAATTTAATCATCCTAAAGGCAAACCTTGGTACATTATTTTTATAATACAATGGAATTGTACAAGGGGGTAATTATTTTTTTTGAAAATTTTCTGTAATTAAGATTCACAAACTTTCCATGGGCATGAACAAAGTTCAAGGCTAGCTCCTGCTTCCACGGTGCTCGTCTATCTCACGTTCACTTTTCTTTTTGTGAAGTTTTAAGTTCCCCTCTATGTTTTTTGTTTTTAAACTTTGTAAAAGCACTCAATAGAAATAAATGACTCTGTAAAACTTTTGAGTTGTCTTCCTGGCAGTGCTTTCTTTGAAGCCATTAAGCTAGGCATAAAGTGCTCAAGTAATGGATCCACCCGGATCCCAAGGTATATCAAAGCCAGTTTGAATCAACAATGATTTAGCATTTAGTAGTGAGAACAAATCAACATATATCAAGCAATTACGAAGTCTAACTCTCTTCCTATGCACCAGCATGTCATACAAGAACAATTCATTGTAGCGACCCGACCCGAATGGATCAAGTCTCTGTGCTTTCGTGTCATCCCTGGATCGGTATGCTGACACACACAGTACTCGAAGGATTTATAACAGAGGTAAATCACATGTATAAAGTAACGTAAAAACTATTACCTCAATCCAAAATATAGCGGAAGCAACAAGGTTGTGGATTCCCATCAACACCAACGGCAAAGTTGAGTATAGGAAATCGTAACCCTAACGTACCACTTACTCGTCGTCTGAAAAGTCTGCAACATGAAAAGTTGCAGCCCGAAAACGGGTCAGCACATGGAATATGCTGGCAATGTAACACATAGAGAGTAATGAAAGAATAGGCTATACTACATGCATATATGGCTGGTGGAAAGCTCTATGATTACAGTTTTTGCGAAAAGCCAATTTTTCCCTACTTCAAAGGAATAAAATTTATTTAACTATCATGGTGGTTGTTAAACATTGAGAATGGTTGACAGCATCCTCAATCCCAATTAAAAGTACTCATTAAACCCAAACAAATTATAATAAGTAACATGTTGAGATCAACAGGATAATCCAAGAACTAGATACTCAAAATGTCCATAACCGGGGACACGGCTAATCATGATTAGTTTGTTACTCTGCAGAGGTTTGCGCACTTTTCCCACAAGACTCGATCGCCTCCGTTTGGTTTCTCGCACTACAGGGTGTTTGAGAAGGCGGATGACCGAGACATAGTCTTTCAGAAGCGCTAGCACCTTACATGTGGGGTAAACCGGTACACCTACATCCCCTACATCTGCTAGTCTACCCCGTAGGAGTTTGCACAACTTAGTCAACTATGCTAGAGCCCATAGTAGCATGTGGCTGCACACGGAAGTTTCTAGCATGAAAAATCTTATGATCCCTTTGAGCCTGGGTGGCGGTCCAAAATAAAAACAGGCAAGTCCTGATAGACATCAGGTGCCTCAATCCACCCAGATGTGTGTTTAAGTTGCCACCTTAGATAAACCATTAAAATTATCAATCTCACATCTGTCATGGATATCACTCACCCAATCCACGTCTACTAGCATAGCATAGCATAATAAGCAAACGTAGAAGTAACTCCCAAGGTTTTATAAGTAACAGGTAATAGGTACTACCTCAATTCTACTTCCCATCCCACAATTTAATTGGATCCTAATCATGCAATGTGAGAGGATTGATCTAATGCAATAAAACATGGGTTGTAAAAAAGATATGATCAAGTGTTACTTGCCTGCAATGTTGATGAAGATGATTCGCACTCAAAACTCTTGATAGATCTAATCGTCATACTCCGGTCAATCTATCGTAGGCAAGCAATAGTAACCACACAATAAGTACTCATCTAATGCACAGGGGAAAATCGAACAAGAGAACGAACCAGAAAGTTCAACTTAAGAACTCCGGTTGCAAAGAAAGAACGAGCCGAACAAACGACGAAAAACAAACGGCGGAAGAAAACAACTCGGTTCTAGCAAGTTGAATCTAGGTCAAAATTTTACTGTAGCAAAAGCTTGTTCAAGTTGATTAGACGAAACGGCGGTTTCGAGATGGAACTCCAGGCGCTTGAATCACCTGATTCCGATAAACGAGCGAGAAGATAAACTAGAACGAAGATCGGATCTGAGATCGCGATCGCGGAATAAATCCGACGAGAAGAAGAAGAAGAACGGTTATACGAACAGACGTCGTTAACCGGGAAATAATCGGTGATCACGTTCGTTGAGACGAACGGTCCGAAAGAAGAACGAAAACCAATCTAGGGTTTTCAGAAAAGAGATCGAAACGAAAAACCGATCTAGAACACCGGAACGGTTTAGCGAAAAATCGGAAAGAAAACGAATCGGTAGAGAAGAAAAGAATCGGAACGGTTTATAAGAAAAACCGAACCGAGGGAAAGAAGAGACGCGGCGCGGTACCTCCGGCGAACGGCGGCGACGGCGGCGTTGACGCAGGGCGGCGGCGGCGCGGTGACGCATGGTGGCGGTGGCGGCACTAGGGCGCGGGGTTGGGCGGCGTTGGGCGCGGCGGCGATGCACAAGGGCGGCGGCGCGGGTGAGAGGCGCGGGGTGAGGCGCGGCTTGGGTGGTGCGGCGGCGCGGCGTGGGTGTGGCGGCGCGGCGTGGGGCGGCGGAGAGGAGAGGAGAGGTGTTGGTTTGATGTGTTTAGAGGGGGGGTGCTTGGGTATTTATATTGGGGAGGGGAGGGTTTTGCTTGGGGTAGGGGACAAGAAATAGACTAGGATTAGGAAACAAAAGGAAAAGATCTAGAAATAGATACGGAATAAACGAACATAGGACAAGAGTCCTACTAAGACTAGGAAAGCAAGAAGCGGCGGCTCCCTGGTGCACGCGCGCTATGGCCTCTTGGCCGGCCGGCGGCTAGTGGCTTGGGCCTTTGGCCCAAGGCGCTGCGGATTTTTTTTTTTAAACGGTCTCGCGCGCAGAAAAATAAATAAAAGAAAATCTAAACGAACTCCAAAATTTAATAAAGTAAATTTTCCCCGACTCCTAAAAATGAGCCGAACAAAATGAACTTTTCTCCGGACCTAAAATAAAATTTTTCAAAAACGCGCATTTTCCCTATCCGAATAAAATGCAAATAAAACTCCGGCAAACAAAATTTGATCTATTTATTAAATCTTCATTTTCCTAAATTTGGGAAAGTCATATTATTCCCTCTCTTATATTTTTGATAACGGAAAATAATTGAAGATGAAATAAATAAATCAAATGATCCTCTTTTCAATTCGAGAAAACTCTCAAATATGAAAATAACGAAATCTCCAACTCTCTCCAAGGGTCCTTGAGTTGCGTGAAATTTCTAGGATCGACCAAAATGCAAGAAAATAAAATATGCATGATGATCTATTCCAAATTGAAAATAAATTCAAAGGGGCTTTGAATTTAATTCTTTGAAACTCCCAACTCATATTTCATATAATTTGAAGAAGTCATTTTATCTTCTCTCGTGAAAATCATTGAGTCGCATAAAGTTTCAGAATTGGAATATTTCCAAATGAAATTCAATTATTTTTCAAACACCCTTTTCATTTTAAATGGAAGAAGTCATGTCATCTTCTCTCTAGGGTTTTGTGTTTGAAAAGCATTTGAATTCATGGAGATCAGAAAGCAAATATGAAAGTTTGGGAAAGTCCTTTTATTCCCTCTCATTTAACTTCCAAAAGTTTCGAATTCACTCACTTTCAGTCAATCAATCAAGCAATCAATCAAATATATCTATTTGTTTATAACATTCCAAAATTTAGAATTTTGGGATGTTACAAACTACCACCCTTAAAAGGAATCTCGTCCTCGAGATTCGGAGAGGATAGAAAGAATAGGTTAGGGTTTGGGGGTCTCCTCAAATCCATCAATCGTCTCCGGGGTCTGGGATGCTACCACCCTTAGTAACATTGTTACTCATATACTCCATCCTTATCGTTGACAGTGTCAGTCTTCTCAGATATTAAGGATAATCCCTTCTCTGGCTCTTCCGGTAGTGGCATAACCTTTTCCTCAATTCCTTTGTCCTTTCATCTTGGTAAGGTTATCCCGAAACTGGGTCTTCATAGCTGACGGGTCTGACGCCAATGCTAAACAACTATCGATATCTCGTGGTGGTCAACAATTTACGGTTTCTCCTGCAGGAAAGGGTCTGGGTTGAACCTCACCGTATAACCTACGGTTGGCAACAACTGCCGTGTACAAGGGAAAAAATACCTATACCTTTCTAAGGTTCAAACAAGGTTTTGATCGTCGTCTCTCCACTATAGGTAAGTCACTCAGATTTACCATCCCATATAGCAAAGCGAATAATAAGAGTAAGTCGGTATGGTGATCAACCATCCCGCACCCAAATCATTTCCTTGTACATGGTTTAGCGAATCTCGCATTCTACCACTCGGTCATCCTCACAAGCATTGCAGAATTCTTCTTGTCGACGAACCAAGTTCGGAAAATCCATTGATTCTGCAAGCCAAACAAACATCTATCGTTACTTAACAACTCTCAGGTTTTGCGTAAACTCCTATAGAATCGTCGGTTGATACCAGTCGTAACTTCTTCCAGGGTTTTTCCTTCAGCAAGAGTGTGCTTGCTTCTTGGCAGGTCCTGGGGCCTGTGGGTTATGGCCCATCTCATCACTTGCAAATCTTGAACTCATCATCTGGGCAACTGATCATTATCCCAACATCCAACTTCCTGGCATACTTAAAATCCATCCAAATGTACTGTCTCTTTTCCTTATATTTGCACCAAACGGGGGCATGATTACTCAGACTCTTCATGGAATTTCCATTGATCCATATTTCCAACATCATACCTCCTTTATATCCAATAACACTTCATCTCTTCATCCTCGTGGGATGTCCCACATACCGTGATAAAACTTATACTTATGAAATCCATACTCCACATCATTACCCTTTCCGCGGTCAAGCGTCCTTATAGGGGAATATTGGCCATCTCTGCATGGCACTTCTTCAACTGGGAACCGTGAAACACGTCTTGAACTCCTGACAGTCCTTCGGGTAACTCAACTTGTAGGCCACTTCCCTCATACACTCCAAAACTCGGTATGGTCCTACAAATCTCGGGGCTAACTGTCCCTTAACTCCCATCCGTTTAACTCCTCGCAGAGGGGTCACACGAAGACATGCTCTATCTCGAATTTCATAGACTACCTCCTTGAGTTTGTGAGTCTACATAACTCTTCTACCTGGACTGAGCTACCTTCAGTCTATCTCGAAGCAACTTAACATTCTCTTCTGACTCCTTGATCACATTTGGTCCAAACAACTGTCGGTCTCCGACTTCATCCCACATACTCTTGGGGCATCACACATATCGAGACAAAACTCGTATTTCATTTTGCCCAAAATCCATGCAGTGGAGTATCTTTATCCTTTCTGGGGTCAAAGGTTCTTACAGGGTACTACCACCCTTAAAATACACAAATCTTCCATAGACCATATTTCTCTTATCCTCAAAAATGGTCAAAAATCCTCCTTCATAGAGTAGCAACTCATAAAATCCATATCAGTACCAACGAGGCTAACTTTATTAATTCTCAAATCATTACAATCTCCTGTTTTTCCATTACATGCCTCAATTCAATACCTCTATATAAAAGAAAATGTTCTCACTACCACTACTATATTACTTCTGTTACAAACTCAACTATTTATCACAAGTCTCCTTCTCCTTCGGACAACCTCTGGCAAAGTGCCCTGCTCCATTACAACGGAAACACATTACTTCTGACAGGTTTCGAGGTTGCCTCATGATCACATAGCCTCCTTGGGTCCTTTTCTTCCCTCTTGGGCAATCATTGAAGTAGTGCCCTGAATTTTTGCACCTGAAACATGTGATATGACTCAGGTCTTTCTTTGTGGAAATTGGGTTGTTCCTCGAATCCAACCTACTTCTCTTCCTGGACCTTTCCATTCCAATCATGGCTTCTATTTCCCGTGGGTCATATTCTACTTCCTCTGTCGGGAATTCTACTAGATTCCCGTTCATACAATTCTGGGAGATGTGTCCTTCTTCTCCACATGAATAGCATGACTTAGTGCAGGGTCTAATTGGCTCTTCTTTGGGTGTGTCCTCCACCTCTTTCTTCATCACAGGTTCTTCTAAACCTTCCATGAGAGCTCCTTTCATTGCTTCTTCCTTCAGCTGGATGGTTCGTTGTACCATGGGGTAAATGTGACACTGAGCAGGGTAGTGGGTAGTCCCTTGACCCAAGAAACAAGTAATCTGTCTAGTTGGGCATTCTTCAGTTGGGTGACTTCCTTCACAATTAGGGCATTCATCCTTGTGTTCCTTATGGGTGTGCCCGATTTCTCCACAAATCTTGCATGCACAAGGTTTCTTCATATCCTTTCCATAAGGCTTCAACTTCTGGGACACAAACTGAGACTTTAGCAAGGTCAACTTAAATTCTTTCCAAGTGGTTACTCCTTGCCATCCATTGATGGTTTGGTACATCCTCCACCAAGTAGCAGCACCTCTTTCAAAGCATTGAAGAGCATGCTGGGCCATATCCTTTCCGACTATAGGGTTGTTCTCCATATGATCCTCCATGTTCTGAATCCATCGGTCTGTCTCCAATTGACTCATCGGTCCAGAAAATACAAGCTCATCGCCATTCATCCTCTATTGGGTTCAAGGGTTTGGGGTGAGATAAGAGAGATCAAGAGAGAGGAATGCACACAATACAAGCAAAAGTTTTGAAAAGACAGATTTTGTTGTGGCTGTCGAAAAAAACATCAAACAAATGACAGCTCACAAACGTCGCATCTAACGTAGGTATATAATAGGGGTTTGGTCTTCTAAAGGTCAATGAATCTTCAACGTCTCCAAACTCTTCAAGTCTTTGTTCATGCCCCCGATGGCTTCTTCCAATCGTGCTTGTCCTGCTCAAGTTCTTTTGCCAGATCATCTCTGTTGACGCGAAGTCTCTCGCGACGTCCTTCAATATTTCTGGAGTTACGTTCCAACTGCCGGTTTCAACATCCTTGACATGATCCATGATCCTACTGTCCTTCAGTTATTGTCAAATCTCCGGTATCTCGATGTTTTGCTCCTTCATCTTGTCTACTTTCAGCTTTTGGGTCCTGAGTTCTTCACCAATTGCCTTATTGTCAAATATTGCTTCTTGTAGGTCCATCTTAACTTCCTGATGTAACACTCCAGATCCTGGTGAATACACCAGCTAAGGTTAACACTCCAACGTTTGCAGATAGATGCTCCATCAGCTTTCTACCATCCAATCCTTCCATGCATCTGCATGCTTAACTCCGCACGGTGACAATAGCATAGGCGGGCGATAACATCATGGATAGCCGTGTTTTTTTTTTGCTCTTGTCATTTCCATGAGTTAATAACTCCTGCCTTAGGGTTCTCTTGACAAAACTTTGAGTTACTAACTCTCCATGCTCCGGTCTTTCTCCGATACACCTTGATCTCGGTATTGATAACTTCCATAGTCTGCCAGGTTCCATAAAGGTAGCCTTCCTGGGTCATACAAATTTGGGAATTCTTCAGAGCCTTCAAATTCTCCAAGTCTTCGGAGTCTTCAACAATTGTAGTTTCCATTTACACGGTAAAATCCTCTTCATTCCAAATGGTCTTAGTTGTCCGATATCTTGTCTCCTTGGAGTGGTCTCATCAGTCAAATCTTCGAGTGGTCAAAAGGGAAAAGGGGTATGGTCTCACTAAAAGAATTTTGAATAAGCTCAGAAGAGAAGAGAGGTAAAAGATCTTTTGAAAGGGAAAGTTGTAGAGAAAAATCTTTGCTATTGGCTTGCCAGTTTCTAGGGTCACGTCCTACAGTCAACATGTGCTCTGATACCATCTTGTAGCGACCCGACCCGAATGGATCAAGTCTCTGTGCTTTCGTGTCATCCCTGGATCGGTATGCTGACACACACAGTACTCGAAGGATTTATAACAGAGGTAAATCACATGTATAAAGTAACGTAAAAACTATTACCTCAATCCAAAATATAGCGGAAGCAACAAGGTTGTGGATTCCCATCAACACCAACGGCAAAGTTGAGTATAGGAAATCGTAACCCTAACGTACCACTTGCTCATCGTCTGAAAAGTCTGCAACATGAAAAGTTGCAGCCCGAAAACGGGTCAGCACATGGAATATGCTGGCAATGTAACACATAGAGAGTAATGAAAGAATAGGCTATACTACATGCATATATGGCTGGTGGAAAGCTCTATGATTACAGTTTTTGCGAAAAGCCAATTTTTCCCTACTTCAAAGGAATAAAATTTATTTAACTATCATGGTGGTTGTTAAACATTGAGAATGGTTGACAGCATCCTCAATCCCAATTAAAAGTACTCATTAAACCCAAACAAATTATAATAAGTAACGTGTTGAGATCAACAGGATAATCCAAGAACTAGATACTCAAAATGTCCATAACCGGGGACACGGCTAATCATGATTAGTTTGTTACTCTGCAGAGGTTTGCGCACTTTTCCCACAAGACTCGATCGCCTCCGTTTGGTTTCTCGCACTACAGGGTGTTTGAGAAGGCGGATGACCGAGACATAGTCTTTCAGAAGCGCTAGCACCTTACATGTGGGGTAAACCGGTACACCTACATCCCCTACATCTGCTAGTCTACCCCGTAGGAGTTTGCACAACTTAGTCAACTATGCTAGAGCCCATAGTAGCATGTGGCTGCACACGGAAGTTTCTAGCATGAAAAATCTTATGATCCCTTTGAGCCTGGGTGGCGGTCCAAAATAAAAACAGGCAAGTCCTGATAGACATCAGGTGCCTCAATCCACCCAGATGTGTGTTTAAGTTGCCACCTTAGATAAACCATTAAAATTATCAATCTCACATCTGTCATGGATATCACTCACCCAATCCACGTCTACTAGCATAGCATAGCATAATAAGCAAACGTAGAAGTAACTCCCAAGGTTTTATAAGTAACAAGTAATAGGTACTACCTCAATTCTACTTCCCATCCCACAATTTAATTGGATCCTAATCATGCAATGTGAGAGGATTGATCTAATGCAATAAAACATGGGTTGTAGAAAAGATATGATCAAGTGTTACTTGCCTGCAATGTTGATGAAGATGATTCGCACTCAAAACTCTTGATAGATCTAATCGTCATACTCCGGTCAATCTATCGTAGGCAAGCAATAGTAACCACACAATAAGTACTCATCTAATGCACAGGGAAAAATCGAACAAGAGAACGAACCAGAAAGTTCAACTTAAGAACTCCGGTTGCAAATAAAGAACGAGCCGAACAAACGACGAAAAACAAACGGCGGAAGAAAACAACTCGGTTCTAGCAAGTTGAATCTAGGTCAAAATTTTACTGTAGCAAAAGCTTGTTCAAGTTGATTAGACGAAACGGCGGTTTCGAGATGGAACTCCAGGCGCTTGAATCACCTGATTCCGATAAACGAGCAAGAAGATAAACAAGAACGAAAATCGGATCTGAGATCGCGATCGCGGAATAAATCCGACGAGAAGAAGAAGAAGAACGGTTATACGAACAGACGTCGTTAACCGGGAAATAATCGGTGATCACGTTCGTTGAGACGAACGGTCCGAAAGAAGAACGAAAACCAATCTAGGGTTTTCGGAAAAGAGATCGAAACGAAAAACCGATCTAGAACACCGGAACGGTTTAGCGAAAAATCGGAAAGAAAATGAATCGGTACAGAAGAAAAGAATCGGAACGGTTTATAAGAAAAACCGAACCGAGGGAAAGAAGAGACGCGGTGCGGTACCTCCGGCGAACGGCGGCGACGGCGGCGTTGACGCAGGGCGGCGGCGGCGCGGTGACGCATGGTGGCGGTGGCGGCACTAGGGCGCGGGGTTGGGCGGCGTTGGGCGCGGCGGCGATGCACAAGGGCGGCGGCGCGGGTGAGAGGCGCGGGGTGAGGCGC
>NC_041388.1:429412275-429468024 GCF_002162155.2 Triticum dicoccoides
TCCAACTCTCTCCAAGGGTCCTTGAGTTGCGTGAAATTTCTAGGATCGACCAAAATGCAAGAAAATAAAATATGCATGATGATCTATTCCAAATTGAAAATAAATTCAAAGGGGCTTTGAATTTAATTCTTTGAAACTCCCAACTCATATTTCATATAATTTGAAGAAGTCATTTTATCTTCTCTCGTGAAAATCATTGAGTCGCATAAAGTTTCAGAATTGGAATATTTCCAAATGAAATTCAATTATTTTTCAAACACCCTTTTCATTTTAAATGGAAGAAGTCATGTCATCTTCTCTCTAGGGTTTTGTGTTTGAAAAGCATTTGAATTCATGGAGATCAGAAAGCAAATATGAAAGTTTGGGAAAGTCCTTTTATTCCCTCTCATTTAACTTCCAAAAGTTTCGAATTCACTCACTTTCAGTCAATCAATCAAGCAATCAATCAAATATATCTATTTGTTTATAACATTCCAAAATTTAGAATTTTGGGATGTTACATTCATGCACATCAAGTAAAGGCCAATACATAGCATAAGCGGTTTCTTGCAATTTTATCGTGTTGCAAACATAGAGAAGCGGAGATGTAGTTCCTCTCTCATAATAATTGCAAGTAGGAGCAGCAAGCACATGCATATTATATTCATGAAAGTCATCATGTGTAGTGGTAGAACGACCCATCAATGTAATCCTTAATAAGTGCAAACTTCTCCGATATAGTGTAGTTGGGAGAATTCAAAAGGATAATAGGACTATCATGTGTGGCTGCAATAGCAATAAATTTCATTCTTAATATAAGGAACTATAGCAAGTTCATACACATAAGCATAATTCGTATTGGCATCATGGCCACAAGCATAGCAAGCATCAAGTTCATCAAAAAGGGATATTTCAAATGAATCAATGGGATCATAACAATTATCATAGCATTCATCCTTCGGTAAGAACGAAGGGGCATTAAATAATGTATGAGTTGAAGAGTTACTCTCATTAGAAGGTGGGCACGGGTAGCTAATCCGCTCTTCCTCCTTTTGTTCTTCGCTCTCCTCATCATCTTTTTCATCCAATGAGCTCACAGTTTCATCAATTCCTTCTTCCATAGACTCCTGCAAAATATTAGTCTCTTCTTGGACAGCGGAGACTTTCTCAATAAATGCATCAATACCAGAATTGTATTTATAATTATCATAGCAATATTTAAGGATGGAAAAAATTTCATGTCTATAAACATCATCATCAAAAGTTTTATAGTTTTCAAACAAAGATTCAATTTCATAAGCACCCCTAAAAGCAACAAATTCTTCTATTCATTCCACATCATAATAATCATATCTACAATTAGCATAAGAAGCCAAGGTTTCATTATCATTAAATTTGCATGAAAAGGGAAGGTGTGGAGCATTCATCCTAGAGCAACAAGTATAATCATATCTCAAGCATAAATCCCGAGCATACCAATGCAACATATAAATTTGATCCCATAAAAGTTTCCCTTTTTGTGTCAACCGATAATCCCTAAAGTATTCACGTTGATCCAACGTTACTCCCATTATCATGTTGAATGGGGTTTTCTCAGGATTATCAAAGTAGTGCATAATATTTTTCACATAACGAGCATCGAGGGTTTTAGGAGGTTCCCCATCTCCATGAGTAGGAAGTACCACTATTTTTTTTGGTGTTTCGTGTTCCATATCCATAACTAAAGATAGAGAACAAATTAGAATAGGAAATAAAAACTACTTAGTGATAAAGCAAACTAGCACACACGAGAATATTCACCCCATGATATTGCTCCTCGGCAACGGCACCAGAAAAAGGTCCTGATAACCCACAAGTATAGGGGGTCATTTATAGCCTTCTTCGATAAATAAGAGTGTCAAACCTAATGAGGAGCTAAAGGCAGAACAAATATTCCCTCAAGTTCTATCGACCACCGATACAACTCTATGCACACTTGTCGTTTGCTTTACCGGAAACAAGTATGAAAATAGTTTCTAGGAGTGATGCTAGAAGTACTTTGCAAGAACAAAACTAGAAGTACTTTGCAAGATAATAAAAGTTAGGTGTTTAGTAAAAGGGTTTGTGTCAACAAGAAAGTTATTTTTCCCTAGGCAATCGGTAACAAGTACCGGTAATCATTCTTGCAACTTTATATGAGGGAGAGGCATGAGCTAACATACTTTGTCTACTTGGATCATATGCACTTATGATTGGAACTCTAGCAAGCATCCACAACTACTAAAGATCATTAAGATCGTGGAACCCAACCATAGCATTAAGTATGAAGTCCTCTTTATTCCCATACGTCATACCCCACCTACTCGGGTTTAAGTTTCTGTCACTCTCGCCACCCACCATAAGCGAACCAAGAACATATTGCAACACCCTACAGCGGGCCCCCCACATGTTTGCGCTAGAACGGAGGGCACCGTAGGACAACACCATAAATAAAATATACAATCATACCAAACAAGATCACGACTAACCCACAGGACAAAACAGATCTACTCAAACATCATAGGATAACCATAGATCATTGGGAAATAATATATGGAGTTGAGCACCATGTTTAAGTAGAGATTACAGTGGGGAGAAGAGGTTTTATACCACTGCATAGAGGGGGAGAGAGCTGGTGTTGATAGTAGCAAGATTGTTGATGTAGATCGTCGTCCCGATCGTTGCCCCGGCGGCACTCCGTCACCACCGGAAGGGAGGGGGAGAGAGCCCCCTCCTTCTTCTTCTTCTTCCTTGGCCTCCCCCCTAGATGGGAGGAGAGTTCCCCCTCTGGTCCATGGCCTCCATGGTGGAGAAGGGCGGGAGCCCCTTCGAGGTTGGATCTCCCTCTCTATTTTATTCTGTTTCGTGTTCCCCTGATCTGGCCGAAAACCATTTCTTATATTCTGGGAAATCCGTAACTCCAATTGCACTCAGATTTTAACACTATTTTCTCCGGATATAAGCTTCCTTCCGCCCGAAGTAGAGCTCCAACCGACGTTTGAGGAGGGCACAACCCACCACCACGCACCAGGGGCCTCTGGCGCGCCCTGGTGTCTTGTGGGCTGTGTAGGCCTTCGTTTGCGGCGATTCTAACTCCCAAAAATCACATATATTCCAAAATAATTCTCTATAAAATTTTATTGCATTTGGACTTTGTTTGATATGGATTTTCTACGAGACAAAAAACATGCAAAAAAACAGGAACTGGCACTAGGCACTGGATAAATAGGTTAGTGATACGTCTCCAACGTATCTATTATTTTTGATTGTTTCATGCTATTATATTATCAAACTTGGATGTTTTATATGCATTTATATGCTATTTTATATGATTTTTGGGACTAACCTATTAACCTAGATCCCAATGCCAGTTTCTGTTTGTTCCTTGTTTTAGAGTATCGCAGAAAAGGAAAATCAAACGGAGTCCAATTGACCTGAAAGTTCACGGAACTTGTTTTTGGACCAGAAGAAGCTCACGGAGTATCGGAGATGGACGAGAAGAGTCCCGGGCTGCCCACGAGGGTGGGGGGCGCGCCCACCCCCTGGGCGCGCCCCCTGCCTCGTGGACAGCCCGGAGATCCACCGAGGTACTTCTTCCTCCTATATATATATATCCATATACCCTAAAAACTTCGGGGAGCAGGATAGATCGGGAGTTCCGCCGCCAGAAGCCTCCATAGCCACCGAAATCCAATCTAGACCCGTTCCGGCACCCTGCCGGAGGGGGGAATCCCTCTCCGATGGCTATCTTCATCATCCCGGTGCTCTCCATGCCGAGGAGGGAGTAGTTCTCCCTCGGGGCCGAGGGTATGTACCAGTAGCTATGTGTTTGATCTCTCTCTCTCTCTCTCTCTCTCTCTCTCTCTCTCTCTCTCTCTCTCTCTTTCTCGTGTTCTTGAGGTGGTACGATCTTGATGTATCTCAAGCTTTGCTATTATAGTTGGATCATATGATGTTTCTCCCCCTCTACTCTCTTGTAATGGATTGAGTTTTCCCTTTGAAGTTATCTTATCGGATTGAGTCTTTAAGGTTTGAGAACACTTGATGTATGTCTTGCCTGGGATACCCGTGGTGACAATGGGGTATTCTATTGATTCACTCGATGTATGTTTTGGTGATCAACTTGCGAGTTCCAGCCATGAACCTATGCATAGGGGTTGGCACACATTTTCGTCTTAACTCTTCGGTAGAAACTTTGGGGCACTCTTTGAAGTACTTTTGTGTTGGTTGAATAGATGAATCTTAGATTGTGTGATGCATATCGTATAATCATACTCTAACATCCCAAATTTTCAATTTGGAATGTTGTACATTAGATCATAATTGCATATCATATTTTATTGTATTTTGGCTTGATCATTGAAATTCTACGCAACTCAAGGACCTATGGAGAGAGTTGGGGATTTCATTATTTTCATATTCGAGTTTTCTCAAATTTTGAAAAGCGGATCGTTTGATTTTAATTATTTTCTCTTCGAATATTTCTTTTATAAAAATAAAAGAGAGAGGATAAAATGTCTTCCTCAAAATAGAGAAATATCAAAGATTTAATATTAAAATCAAATACTCCCTCCATTCCACAATGTAGTGCCTATAGATTTTTGTGAAAGTCAAACTTTGCCAACTTTGACCAAGTGTATAGAGAAAACTGCCTACATCTACAATACCAAACATGTATATTCTGAAAATATGACTCACGATGTATCTAGTGATGTGCATTTGGTATTCTAGTTGTACCTACTTTTTTCTATAGATATGGTCAAAGTTTGTAAGGTTTGACTTCTGCAAAAATCTATAGGCACTACATTATGGAATGGAGGGAGTAAGATTTTTATTCGGAGTTTTATCGCTATTCTATTTGAATTAGGAAAAAATGCATTTTTCAAAATTGCATCTTAGGCCCAAATAAATGTTCACCTTGTCCGGCCTATTTTTAGAGGACGGGGAAAATTTATTTCGGGATTTTGGAGTCCGTTTAGTATTTCTTTTCTTTCTTTTTCTGCACGTCGGAATTAAATTAAAAAAGTGAACCGACTCCGGGCTGTACCCGAGCAGGACTCCGCCCGGGGGGCCTTTTTAAGCTGCGCCGCCGAGCCCACCGTAGCCCAAACCGCCCCACCGCACAAACCCTAACCCTAGCCGTGCCGCCGCCGATCCGCCGCTGCCGCCTCGCCTCGCGCGCTGCCGCCGCCGCCCACCCGCCGCTGTCGCCTGCGCCATCGTGCCGCGCCGCTGGCGCCGCCGTCCACGGCCGCACCGGAGCTGCCCCGCCATCGCCGGACCCCGCTGGACCCGAGGTAGTCACCTCGGTTTTTGTGAGAAAACCGTTTGGTTTTTTCGAAACTCTAGATCCGTTTTTTATATCCTGTTCGGTTTATTTTTTTTCGGTTTAGTTATTTAGCGAATGCCTGTTTTTAGTTCGTTTTAACGAACGGTTTTCACTGTTTAGCCGCAGACAGCGAACGCTCGTTCGTTAGCCTGTTCGTCAGTTTTTCTTTTTTCTCAGATTTTCCGCGATTATTTTCGATCGTGATTTCGGATCCGATTTTCATTCTAGTTTAACTTTTCGCTCGTTTATCGGAATCAGGCGATTCAAGCGCCTAGAGTTTCGTCTCGAAAGCCTCTTTCCGTTTAACCAACTTAAACAAGTTTTTTCTACTATAAAATTTGACTTTAGTGCAGATTAGTAAATGAAGTTTGTTTGTTTCGCCGTTTGAGTTTTGTTGCTTCGTTTGATTTGATTCTTTTTGCAAACCGGAGTTCTTAAGTTGAACTTTCTGGTTAGATCTCTTATTTGAGCTTTACTCATGCCCTTGCTTGATTGCTTATTGTATGCTTGTTTAATTGCTATAGAGTACCGGGAGTGCGAAGTGTGCTACATCAAGTCTCTAGGTTTCACAAATCATCAGCGAGGCAAGTAACACTTTGATAATACCTCTTCACTACCCAGTTTTATTGCATTACATCAATCCTCAAACAATTTCATGGTTAGGATCTGAATTTAATTTGTGGGTTTGCGAAGTAGATGAGGTAGTACCTATTCACCTGTTTATTATCAAACCCTGGGCGTTACTTCTACGTTATGCGTATATTGCCATGCTATGCTCGTAGATGTGGATTGGGTTTGAGTGTATCCATGAAAGATGTGAGATTGTTAATTAATGGTTCAACTTAAGGTGACAACTTAAATACACATCTGGGTGGATTGAGGCACCTGGGGTATCCAGTGATTGCCTGTTTTTTTGGAAATCCCAGGGTACCGTGTGATTTTCCTATGGACCGCCACCCAGGCTCAAAGGGATCGTAAGATTATTCATAATGGAAACTTCCGTGTGCAGCCACATACCATTATGGGCTCTGGCATAATTGATTAAGTTGTGGGAAACCTTTCCATGATGGGCTAGCAAATGTAGGGGATTGTAGGTGTACCGGCCTACCTATCGATTAAGGGGACCTCTTCGGAAAGACTGTGTCTCGGTCATCCGTTTCTCGAACATTATGTAGTGCAAGAAATCCAACGGAGGAGATCGAGTCTTGTGGGGAAAAGTGCACAAACCTCTGCAGAGTGTACAAACTAGTCATGGTTAGCCGTGTCCCCGGTTATGGACATCTTGAGTATCTGGTTTTTGGATTATCATGTGGATCTCATCACTCTTTAATATAATTTGATTGGGTTAATGATTACTTTTAATTGGGATTGAGAGGGGGTTTACCTTCTCAATGTTTTCAACCAACTTTGTAGTTAAATAAAAATATATTCCTTTGCAGTAGGGAAAAATTGGCTTTTCGCAAAACCTATTGACCATACGGCCTCCACCGGCCATATATGCATGTAGTGATAGCATTATTCTGTTCATTACTCTCTTGTGTTACATTGCCAGCATATTCCATGTGCTGACCCATTTTCGGGCTGCAACGTATCATGTTGCAGACTTTTCGGACGACGAGTAAGGAGCCTTAGGTCGTGGTCTTTCACTCAGTGATGCCGTTGGAGTTGATGGACTCACTTTATCTTCCAAGCCTTCCGCTGTTATTGTATTAGATGGCCTTAAGCCATATTTATTGTAATAAGTTCTCTTTTGAGACATTCAATGTAATAAGTGTGTGATTGCTACTCTGTTATAAATCCTCAAGTACTGTGCGTGTCAGCATTACCGATCCAGGGATGACACTGATGCACAGAGATCAGACTGTTTAAGGTCTGGTCGCTACAAGATAGTATCAGAGCACACGCTGACTGTAGGACACGACCACTAAGCTAAAGCCCTAGATCACTACTCTCTTCTCATTTCTGACTCCTCCCCATTTCCTACTCTTTAGGATGGCGTACGCAAGGAACAAGTTTGCACAACTAGATGCACCAACCTGGAGTCTAGGAAAGAGTATGGCAGTGATACGTCTCCAACGTATCTATAATTTTTGATTGCTCCATGCTATATTATCTTCTGTTTTGGATGTTTATGGGCTTTATTATACACTTCTATATTATTTTGGGACTAACCTATTAACCTAGAGCCTAGTGCCAGTTTCTGTTTTTTCCTTGTTTTAGAGTATCACAGAAAAGCAAAATCAAACGGAGTCCAATTGACCTGAAACTTCATGGAACTTATTTTTAGAAGGAAAGCAACTCGGGGGACTTGGAGTCCACGTCAAGGAAGCTTCGAGGAAGCCACGAGGTAGGGGGGCGCGCCCTCCACCCTCATGGGCCCCTCGTGGCTCCCCTGATATACTTCTTCCGCCTATATATCTCCATATACCCTAAAACGATCAGGGAGCACAATAGATCGGGAGTTCCGCCGCCAGAAGCCTCCGTAGCCACCAAAAACCAATCTAGACCCGTTCCGGCACCCTGCCGGAGGGGGGAATCCCTCTTCGGTGGCGATCTTCATCATCCCGGTGCTCTCCATGACGAGGAGGGAGTAGTTCTCCCTCGGGGCTGAGGGTATGTACCAGTAGCTATGTGTTTGATCTCTCTCTCTCTCTCTCTCTCGTGTTCTTGATTTGGCACGATGTTGATGTATCGCGAGCTTTGCTATTGTAGTTAGATCTTATGTTTCTTCTCCCCCTCTACTCTCTTGTAATGAATGGAGTTTTCCCTTTGAAGTTGTCTTATCGGATTGAGTCCTTAAAGATTTGAGAACACTTGATGTATGTCTTGCCGTGTGTATCTGTGGTGACAATGGGATACCACGTGATTCACTTGATGTATGCTTTGGTGATCAACTTGCGGGTTCCGCCCATGAACCTATGCATAGGGGTTGGCACACGTTTTCGTCATGATTTTCCGGTAGAAACTTTGGGGCACTCTTTGAGGTCCTATGTATTGGTTGAATAGATGAATCTGAGATTGTGTGATGCATATCGTATAATCATACCCATAGATACTTGAGGTGACATTGGAATATCTAGGTGACATTAGGGTTTTGGTTGATTTGTGTCTTAAGGTGTTATTCTAGTACGAACTCTAGGGCTGTTTGTGACACTTATAGGAATAGCCCAACGGATTGATTGGAAAGAATAACTTTGAGGTGGTTTCGTACCCTACCATAATCTATTCGTTCATTCTCCGCTATTAGTGACTTTGGAGTGACTCTTTGTTGCATGTTGAGGGATAGTTATGTGATCCAATTATGTTATCATTGTTGAGAGAACTTGCACTAGTGAAAGTATGAGCCCTAGGCCTTGTTTCCTAGCATTGCAATACCGTTTGTGCTCACTTTTATATTAGTTACCTTGCTGTTTTTATATTTTCAGATTACAAAAACCTTTATCTACTATCCATATACCACTTGCATCATCATCTCTTCGCCGAACTAGTGCACTTATACAACTTACCATTATATTGGGTGTGCTGGGTACACAAGAGACTCTTTGTTATTTGGTTGTAGGGTTGCTTGAGAGGGACCATCTTCATCCTATGCCACCTACGGATTGATAAACCTTAGGTCATCCACTTGAGGGAAATTTGCTACTGTCCTACAAACCTCTGCACTTGGAGGCCCAACAACGTCTACAAGAAGAAGGTTGTGTAGTAGACATCAAGCTCTTTTCTGGCGCCATTGCCAGGGAGGTGAGTACTTGAAGTTATATCTTTAGATCTTGCAATCGAATCTTTTTTGTTTCTTGTTTTATCACTAGTTTAGTATATAAAAGAAAACTGCCAAAAAAATGGAATTAAGGGTACTTCATATGCTTCATCTTTTTAATATCTATCATGAAAATAAGGATTCCGATAATTGTGCTCAAGTGCTAGAAGAAGAATGCATTAGAATGTTTGGCACTAAATATTTGAATGATGAGCATGATTGCAATGTTGTTAGTATGAATTCCTTGAATATCTATGTCGGCGTTCTGGGAACGGGGGTCCCCAGACTTGCCTGCCTGCGGCCTACGGCGTGGCTCAAAAGGGGGCCCAGCGCGGCCCGTCTTCATCAACACAGACCCAAGACCCTCGCGAGGGGACAAGCCTCATGGGGCGGACGACACGGAGCTTCCTCAGGCATGGCCTCATCAGGCTGGCTCGCGAGGAGGCGGAGAGATCAAGGCGGGGTACCTCACGAGGTGCCCGTGACGCAAGCCATGACGACTGAAGGCGCCAGGCGGGCGCCAGCCACGCAGTGTCCTCCTTTCCTCTTTGGTGCAAAGGGAGCAAGCGCAGGCGAGAGCATCAAGCAAAGGCACCCGTTTCGGTGCAACAAGACCAAGACCAGTCCAATGGCAGGGATTCATTGTGGAGCCCAAGCCAGCGTCACCACCAGAGTCTTTGGCAGGCGAGGACCAACTTTAGTCAGGATAAGTGTACCAGATGTTCCCCTTCAAAATGGCCAATTGTTGGCGCCCTTCCCGCTCAATATTTGGGAAGAGGCCCAGGGCCTTTGCCTATAAATAGGACTAGCCACCCACAGGGAAGAGAGGACGGTATTCAAGAGATAGGAGAAGAGGGTATTCAAGAGATAGGAGGGTGATCAAGAGACAGGACCGAGATCGAAATCGAAGAGAGAATCGAGAAGAGAGAGAGAGAGAGAAGGGTGATTGAACTCCTCCCAGCAGTTCATCGCCCTAGCCAAGAACAGACCCTCGCGAGGCTGTTCTTCCTTGTATTGCTCATCATAATCAGCCCAAGAGGCAATCCACCACACCACACACTGGAGTAGGGTATTACACCACAACGGTGGCCCGAACCAGTATAAACCATGTGTTTCTTGTGCTGTTCTTTCCTTGCTTAGATCTTAGCGTGGCGGAGGGGTGCAGGTAGGTAGAAGGCGAAATCTCTGCGCGCACCCCAGTGTTCGAATCTCAAGGGTCTGCCGGAACCCGGAATCCGACATTTGGCGCGCCAGGTAGGGGTGTGCCGGAATTCGTCTTCCACCACCCCGTTCTCCTCCGACCATCGCGTCCATGTCTGACGCTCGTCGGGCCCGCGCCGAGCGCCGGGCCGCTCTCGCTTCCCGCATAGCCCAGACGGCTACTGTCGGCGGGCGTCCTCGCCGTTCCCATCACCTGCCGTCAACTCCGCCACCGGCTCGGCGGGAGACGAGCGGCAAGCGTCGTCTCAGCATCCGTCCGTGCGGCAAGACGGCCGCACCGCTACTCCCTCGCTCACCCCAGCTGGTTCTTCGTCCCGCGCGCTCCGCGCACCCATGGAGGCTCGAGCTGCGCTCATCGCGGAAAACGAGCTCCTGCGCTAATGTCCCATCGACACGTCTATGAAGAATGGCTCGACCGTGTCGCTGAGCTCATCCGCGCCGCAGGGGGCTCTCCTGCGCCGTCTGTTCCGCTGCACCGCACCCCGCCCCGCGCGGGCGACGAAGCTCCGGCGGCGCCCCGGCCGCCTCCTCCTCAAGAAGGCGCCATGGCCCCAAGGCGTGTGGCCCCTGGGCGGAACCCGCTCCGTCAGGTGCCAGCGCGTCAAGAGCAGAGCTGCCAAAAAGTCCCTCGCCCGCAAGAAGCTGCCCGAGCGCTCCCTGCTCCAGCACGTCGCGACCATGCTCCTGCTCCCGCATGTCAAGACCCCGCGCTGATCCCAACTGCAGCGCGTGGGGACATGCAAGACCAAGCTCTCTGTCACCCAAGGCCTCCCGTGGCCACAGCAGGCTGCCGTGCCTTCACCATCGAGCTGCGCAGCGTCGCGTGGCCCGGCAAGTTCAAGCCCGACATGCCTCCTCGTTACGACGGCACGGCCGACCCTGCGGAGTTCCTCCAGCTCTATGAAGCTCTATGGCGAACTTGTTTCCCATGGCGCTCAAGGACGGGGCCCGCACCTGGCTCCTGAACCTGGCTCCAGGCACGATCTCCTCCTGGGACGAGATGTGCACCCGCTTCATCGCCAACTTCCAAGGTACTCACGACCGGCCACCCGCCGTGAGCGACATGCGCCGCATCAAGCAACAACCCGGAGAGACCCTGCAGAAGTACATCCAGCGCTTCAACAACGCACGCCTCAAGATTCCCAAGGTGACTGAGGAGGCCATCATCTCAGCCTTCTCCGACGGTGTGCGCGATGTCAAGATGAAGGAGGAGCTGGCGATGCATGAAGACCTGTGCACTTCCTTGGAGTTGTTCAACTTGGCAACCAAGTGTGCCAGGGCTGAGGAAGGGTGTCTCTCCCTCCTCGAGCTGCCTGCCGCAGACCCAGAAGAGAAGAAGCCCAAGGCCAAGGATGTGAAGCGCAAGGGGGCTGCCGTGCTCGCCGCAGAACCAGACACCAAGCGGGGCAAAGATCAGCCCGAACCTTCCAAGGGCAGTCGGTACTGTGTGTACCACGACCTCCACACCCACAACACCAACGAATGTCAAGAGCTCCGAGCCATGTGAGAAGGAAGGATCGGCCGTCGCCCCGACTGCGGTGACCGGGGCTACGGTCGAGGAGGAGGAAGGAACGCAGGACGCTGGGAAGACCGCTGCCCGCGCCAAGGGTGGCACGATCAACCTCGCGAGGATCGCTGGCAAGACCCGCCTCGCGAGGGAGACTGGAGGGATCATCCTTGCGAGGATCGCCCGCAAGGCAACGCAGGCCTCCCTCCGCTGCCACCGCAGCCAAGAAGAAATGAGGACCGCCATCAGGACGAGGGGGCTGGGGGCTTCCAGGAGCCGCGCGCGATCGCCTGCATCCTGGGAGGGGCTCAAGCCCCAGCCTCTCATCGCATCTTCAAGCAGTTCGCCCGCGAAGTGAATGCAGTCCTCCCCAAGCTCGAAGCCACGCACCCTCTCAGGTGGTCGGCGTGCGCCATAATGTTCAGCTCAGCAGATCAGCTCAATTGTGCGGCTACAGCCAGAGTCCTCCCGATGCTTTGTTCCCCAATCATCAGCAACATGGTGGTCATGAGGACCCTCATCGATGGCGGGGCAGGGCTCAACATCCTGTCCGTGGAAACATTCAACAATCTCCAAGTGCCCTACAACCAGCTTCAGCCAACCAAGCCTTTCTTCGGAGTCACCGACGGCTCCACAGTCCCGATTGGGCAGGTCCGCCTCCCTGTCACCTTCGGGGCACGCGACAACTACCGCATCGAGCTCATCGACTTCGACGTCGCTCACATTCGCCTGCCGTACAACGCCATCCTTGGGTACCCGGCGCTGGCCAAGTTCATGGCCGTAACTCACCACGGCTACAACGTCCTCAAGATGCCAGGAAGTGGCGGAGTCATCACGGTGCCCTGTGAAGAGAAGGACGCGGTGTGTTCCCTGGAACGAGCCTTTCAGGCTGCATCACTGGAAGACCCGGATCGCGGAAGCAGGAGGCTTCCCGAGACCACCCCCAAGAAGAAGACATCGTCCGGCCCGGCCCCTTAGGAGGCAGGCCCCTCAGGGCCCGCGCAGGGGGAACCTCCTTCCATCGCATAGGAAAGCGCGCCCGGCGCCCTCCTCAGGCAAGGCTCGGGGGCTCTCCCCTAGAGGGCCACCGACCTGGTTGAAGTCACGAGGGAGGCGCTTGGGCACCACATGGAGGCGTGCTTCGAAGCATGTTTCCCTCAAGAAGGAGTAAGGCAAGGAGAGCCAGACCCTCAGGAGTTCGTCAGCAAGGCCATTCAGGAGATACAGGAGTCAAGAGTCATGAAAGGCGGCCGCCGCCTACCAGCTGTGGCTCCCCATCCAGGCGAGGATGGTGGGCTGCGCATCTGCATCGACATACCAGGGCTCAATCGGGTCGCCTCTCTGGAGCGCCTCTGGCCCTCGCGAGTGGGGCGCTGCGAAGGTCCACCCCATAGCTACGTTCGCATGCCTTATGGCTTGCCAAACGCGGCTGCCACGTACCAGCGCCTCATGAGGGGTATCATGGAGGCTCAAGAGGCCAGGCGTTTCGCAGCCCTGGCGGAGATGGAGATGGTCCGCGAGGAGCCACCAGCGCCTCCGGAGCCTCCCGAGGCCCCTGGGCCTGGGTGCTCGTGAGGATCGGCTTCCGCAGCCCACCGAGCCTGCTACACCAGCACTCCCTCGTCCTCAACATCATTAGGTGACATCTTTCAAGTTTCATTTCCAGCTGGGAGCGCCCCCCAGGGCTGCATTATTTCCAGGCCGCGTGGGTCCGTCCCTACGGCATGTATCCCTTTTGTTTCATGTTGTTAGCTTGCTTTGTTGGGGGCGCCCCACGAGCTGCATCATCCCCAAGTCGCTCGGGCCAGACCCAGCGGCATGTATCCCTTTTGCGTTTATTTCTGGCTATGCGTTCGACCCACCATGCTTGATTATTTGATGCCTGTCCATGGCACCTCTTCTTCTCCATGCCGACCACTTGCACGTTAAAGGGGGGGTACCTGAGCATCGTGACTCAGGGCTCTTACTGGCTCTCCATCCCTCACCCTCTGGCCTTGTCCACGGCATCGCGACCTGGCATACCAGCGACGGCTGAGACCAGCTCGAGGACCGGGACCTGAGGACGTAGAGTGCCGGCATCTAACCAAATTTGCAGGGACACATCACAAGATAAGGCCCAGTGCCAGGCGCAACCCGCCTAGAGGTAGGGCCCCGTGAGTCCTGCGCTGGCTCATGAGTGCCCAGATACACCTTGCCAGGCCCTACTGTGCCAGCCACGTGGCAGGGCGGGGATGTACACGCCCCGAGGGCTCCTCCCGGAGGGGAGCCCCCTCCCACGTACCAGTGGAAGCACCATGCTCCGCGCTGGCTGAAGACACTGCCGAGGAGCGGCTATGCCCGTACACATACGGAAGCGCTATGCTCCGCGCTGGTGATAAACAACTGAGGGTGGCCCCCGGGCCGCATCAACCTCAGGGAGCCCAGAGCTCAGTGTCTAGCCTCATCGTAACGCCTCCCCTCGGGAGTGCCGCGCGAGGGGGCTGGGCACGGGGGTTGCGCCTGGGTCACGCCCAGACGCACGCCACCCAGCCAGGCCCCCCCGGGCCTGGTTCGCCGCGTGTCTCTCCCCGAGCGGAGCCAAGGTACGAAGGCCGTTTGAGCGTCAAGGGGGACTCCTGAGCATCGCGACATAGGAGCCTAACTGGTCACGTAGCCCCTCACTCCTTAGTTCCGAAAGGCTAACGGCGGTTGAGGTATGCGCGCGGCTGGGCTCTGCAGACGTAGAACGGTAGATCCACCCACATCACACCTCCCTACTTGCTGTTCAGGCGCCAAGGGGGACTCCTGAGCATCGCGACTCAGGAGCCTAACTTGTCATGTAGCCCCTCACTCCTTGGTCCCGTCCTGGTTTCCGGTCGGGGCTAACGGCGGCTGAGGTATGCGCGGGGCCGGGCTCTGCCGTCGTAGAACACAAGCAAGTAGGAAGGAAAATCATAAATCTCAAGGAATTCAAAAGCAAATATTACAGTCCACACTGTTATCTCAATGCCAAACGCAAGTTTAAACGCCTCCCCGAGGCATGATACATGTGCAAGAATTAAAGGCAGGACAGGAGCCACAACGGAGTCACTTGTCGGCGGTGGAGCAGCGCGGAGTGGGTTCGCCTCATGGAGCAGCAGGGTCGGCAGCGCCCTGCTTTGGCTTGGTGCTGAAGGACTGGAACTTCCCCAGCAGAGCCTCCGCGCGACCCTTCACGGCCTCAGCAGCGGCAGCAGCATGCTGGCCGCTTACTGGCTCCAGCAGGCTGTCGAGGTCGACACCGGGATCGCGAAGGTAGATGTGGGTGAGGACCCGCGTCAGCGCTGCAGAAGACAGGACACGCGCCTCGGCCTCGGCTGTGGGGCCAAGGCCAAGGGCAACATCTTCAAGAGCACGAACCAGGAAGGGAAGCAGCTTGGCGGGGCCGTCCTTGGCGCTAGCCAGCGGGCTCTCCAGGCCGCCATCGTAAAGCGTCCTCAGTGAGGAGCGAGCCTTCGCCTCCATCTCTGCGAAGGCCACGCGGTCCTCGGCAAGAACCTGGGCCTTGTCGTCCAGCTCGACCTTCCTCGCCTCCAACTCCTGCTCTAGCACGCCTAGGCGGTCACGGCGCCTCCTGAGCTTGACCTCCCTCTCCTTGACGGCCGCCTCGCGAGCCTTCACGCCTTCTTCCTGCTCTTGGCGAAGGCGGGCCTCTTTCGCGAGCTGGTCCCGCAGGCCTTGCAGCTCGTCCTCCAGCGCCTTGCAGCGACCACGGACGTCGACCACCTCCCCCAGGGCTGCATCACGAGCAGCCTTCGCCTCAAGGACGGCCTGCCTCTCCTCATCGCAAGCCGTCGAGGCCTGGACCAGCACCGCCCGAATCGAAGCATCGGAGCGAATCCATCCTGAAGCCAGCTCCAAGCGCCCGGCAACCAAGCGAGGGTCGGCGCCAAGAAGATCCTGCCGCAGCCGGTCCATCTCAGCAGCAACATGATCCAGAATGGCCGGAGGAGTCGTAGAGACAGCAGTCGGTGGAGTAGGAGGAGAAGGCAACAACACGACCATAGCATCCTGAGGCGGAGCTTGCTGCGCCCCAATGGCTGAAGTGGCGGCAGCAGGCAGGGGCACCTCGGGAGTCACTTGGGCCATGGGAGCTGAGCTCGCCCAGGCCGGCTCAGCCAGGCCTCGCAAGGACGACCGGGCAGGAGAAGCCCATGCGTCACGGTCACCTTCCTTCGCGGGCAGAGGCGCTGCCACAGATGGAACCTCAGGAGCTCCCTTCGGCATCTTTGCTGCGGGCGCCAGCCTATCCAAGAGATGCAGACGTCAAGCCTCAGAAGCAGAACAAGAAATAAAGACAAGAATCAAGCGCTTACGGGTCGTCGCCGGTGAGCTCAAGCGGCCTCCGGCCAAATTTGAAGCCCGAAAGCCGGCTGGAAGGGTCAACCTCGGGAAGCTTGGGAGCGGAAGGCGCGTCTGCGGTCCGCCTCGGGGCCGGGGCAGACCCGCGGGAGATCAGTCCGGTCCTGTCCTTCTTCGGAATTGGGGGCAAGCTCCCGCCATCCTGCTCGTCATCATCCTCGTCGTCATCGCTCAGAGAGAGGCGGAGAATGCGGGACCTGCGCCGGGGGAGGGGAGCCCTCGATTCTCCGTCAGCCGCCTCGGAGTCAGGCCCTTTTTCCCACTCCCCTCCTTCCTCCTCTTTGCTGGAGTCGTCGGAGGGCACGTCCACCGATTCCTCGGGAGTTTCCATGGGCACGGGCCCGTCCCTGTTGAAGACGGGCATGAACTCCACTATGTGCTCCCAGTCGTCGCGGAGGAACAAGGGCGTAGGAGCGCCCTCCAACCTCGCCACATAGCCCCCGACCAGAGATTGGACGACCGCAGCCAGATCTTCATCGGCCAAGGCCACGGGGCTCGGAAGGGCCCTCCACATCGGAAGTGAGTACTGCCGAAGCGGAGCCAGCTGGTGCTTCAGGAGCTCCCTCAGCAGCGACGCGCCGGTCAGCTTCACCGCCACCATGTTGGCCGGCCTCAGATCCGCGTCCATCTTCTCCAACACCAGCTTCGCGCGGGGGTCCGCGAGCTCCGCACGACCCCAATCGCTGGAGCTCATGGGTTGCTCCGTGGGCAAGATCAGCCGAGGGTGGATGCGCCCAGCATCTGCCAAGACCCAATTGCTCCTGAAGCCCTCAATCCTTTTCCCGGGGTTCGAAATGGCAATGGCGCCACCGTACGCGATGAAGCTCGCGCACGCGGAAGCAGGACCGCGAGAGGTCCAGAGGTAGAAGTAGTGGCGCAGCAAGGCCACTGAAGGCTGCACCCCTACGTGAGCCTCGCAGTAATATGCAAAGATTGCCAGGAGAAGGACGGAGTTGGGGTGGAGATGCAGAGCCTGTAGCTTATAATGGCGGAGGACAGAGAAGAAGAACTCGAAGAAGGGAGGCACCAGGCCAGCAACAATGGCGCTTACAAAGAACGGATAGAAGGTGCTCTCCTGGCCCTCAGGGGTGGCGGAGCCGGCCTTGAACACCTTCGCCCCGTCGATGCCCTGCGCCGCCGCCATCCGGCGCAACCGGGCGAGGCTCGCCTCCGACACGTTCGGCGAGTCCAGGGCAGACAAGTACCAAGCTCCGGCCGGGGACTGACGAGGCGCCATGGCTTCCTAGGTCACGCGGTCGGAGTAGATCTGGAAATTTTGGAGGAAGGAAGGAGAGGCGCAAGAAAGGGGATCTGAGCAGCAACCGAAGAAAGCAAAAAGCAAAGCCTAGGCAGATACCACTCCTTTATCAACTCGCGCGGTTACTGAGGTGCCCACGTCCAGTTAACCGCCATGCGGCGCCCAAGGCCACAGGCTGTTAGGGCCCGCGGCGCTTCGCGCTTGCCCTTTCGCCTCCCTGCACGGCCAAGTCCGGGAGCGCCTTGGGCCTGGGGCTACTGTCGGCGTTCTGGGAACGGGGGTCCCCAGACTTGCCTGCCTGCGGCCTACGGCGTGGCTCAAAAGGGGGCCCAGCGCGGCCCGTCTTCATCAACACAGACCCAAGACCCTCGCGAGGGGCCAAGCCTCGCGGGGCGGACGACACGGAGCTTCCTCAGGCACGGCCTCATCAGGCTGGCTCGCGAGGAGGCAGAGAGATCAAGGCGGGGTACCTCACGAGGTGCCCGTGACACAAGCCATGATGACCGAAGGCGGCAGGCGGGCGCCAGCCACGCAGTGTCCTCCTTTCCTCTTTGGTGCAAAGGGAGCAAGCGCAGGCGAGAGCATCAAGAAAAGGCACCCATTTCGGTGCAACGAGACCAAGACCAGTCCAATGGCAGGGAGGAAGTCATTGTGGAGCCCAAGCCAGCTTCACCACCAGAGTCTTTGGCAGGCGAGGACCAACTTTAGTCAGGATAAGTGTACCAGATGTTCCCCTTCAAAATGGCCAATTGTTGGCGCCCTTCCCGCTCAATATTTGGGAAGAGGCCCAGTGCCTTTGCCTATAAATAGGACTAGCCACCCACAGGGAAGAGAGGACAGTATTCAAGAGATAGGAGAAGAGGGTATTCAAGAGATAGGAGGGCGATCAAGAGACAGGACCGAGATCGAAATCGGAGAGAGAATCAAGAAGAGAGAGAGAGAGAGAGAAGGGTGATTGAACTCCTCGTAGCAGTTCATCGCCCTAGCCAAGAACAGACCCTCGCGAGGTTGTTCTTCCTTGTATTGCTCATCATCATCATCCCAAGAGGCAATCCACCACACCACACACTGGAGTAGGGTATTACACCACAACGGTGGCCCGAACCAGTATAAACCCTGTGTCTCTTGTGCTGTTCTTTCCTTGCTTAGATCTTAGCGTGGCGGAGGGGTGCAGGTAGGTAGAAGGCGAAATCTCCACATGCACCCCAGTGTTCGAACCTCAAGGGTCTGTCGGAACCCGGAATACGACAATCTATGATGCTAATGATATGCAAAGCCACAAGCTTGGGGAAGCTATGTTTGATGAAGATGATATTTTTTGTCCCCCATGTTTCGGTGAGAAAATTTATTATGATGAAAGCATGCCTCCTATCTATGATGACTATTGTGATGACACATATGCTTTAAAGAATAATGGTAACAGTGAAACTTGTCATCTTGATTTCAATTTTCAATCCCATGGTAGTTACTTTGTTGAGTTTGCTCCCACTACTATTCATGAGAAGAATTTTGCTTATGTGGAGAGTAGTAAATTTTTTATGCTTGTAGATCATGAAAATAATGCTCTATTTGATGTTTATATTGTTGAATTCATTCATGATGCTACTGAAAATTATTATGAGGGAGGAATATATGTTTGTAGGAATTGCAATAATATCAAGTTTCCTCTCTATGTGCTTAAAGTTTTGAAGCTATGCTTGTTTTGCCTGCCTACGCTAGTTGATTATTGTTCCCATAAGTTGTTTGCTCACAAAATCCCTATGCATAGGAAGTGGGTTAGACTTAAATGTGCTAGTCATATTCTTCATGATGCTCTCTTTATGTTTCAATTCTTATCTTTTATGTGAGCATCATTGAAATCATCATGCCTAGCTAGGGGCGTTAAACGATAGCGCTTGTTGGGAGGCAACCCAATTTTATTTTAGTTCCTTGAGTTTTGCTCCTGTTTAGTAATAAATAATTCATCTAGCCACTGTTTAGATGTGGTTTTATGTGTTTAATTAGTGTTTGTGCCAAGTAGAACCTTTGGGAAGACTCGGGGAAAGTCCTTGTGATCTTGCTGTAAAAAACAGAAACTTTAGCGCTCACGAGAATTGCTTCCATTTTTTATTGGAGAGTGATATTTAGTTAATTCTTTTTGCAGATGATTAATAGACAAATTCCTCCGGCCCACCAATTTATTTGAGAATTTTATGAGTTCCATAAGTATACGTTTGATACAGATTACTACAGACTATTCTATTTTTGACAGATTCTGTTTTCTATGTGTTGTTTGCTTATTTTGATGAATCTATGAGTAGTATCGGAGGGTATGAACCATAGATAAGTTGTAATACAGTAGATATTACACCAATATGAATTTAGAATGAGTTCATTACAGTACCTTATGATGGTAATTTGTTTTCTTATACTAACGGAGCTTACGAGTTTTCTGTTAAGTTTTGTGTTGTGAAGTTTTCAAGTTTTGGGTAAAGATTCGATGGACTATGGAATAAGGAGTGGCAAGAGCCTAAGATTGGGGATGCCCAAGGCACCCCAAGGTAATATTCAAGGACAACCAAATGCCTAAGCTTGGGGATGCCCCGTAAGGCATCCCCTCTTTCGTCTTCGCTCATCGGTAACTATACTTGGAGCTATATTTTTAGTTACCACATGATATGTGTTTTGCTTGGAGCGTCATTTTATTTTGCTTTGTTTTATGTTTGAATAAAATACCAAGATCTGAAATTATTAAATGTTAGAGAGTCTTCATATAGTTGCATAATCATTCGACTACTCATTGATCTTCACTTATATCTTTCGGAGTTGTTTGTCATTTGCTCTAGTGCTTCACTTATATATTTTTAGAGCACGGTGGTGGTTTTATTTTGTAGAATAAACGAACTCTCATGCTTCACTTAGATTATTTTGAGAGTCTTAAACATCATGGTAATGTGCTTAATCCTAATATGCTAGGTATTCAAGACTAGTAAAAATTTTCTTATGAGTGTTTTGAATACTAAGAGAAGTTTGATGCTTGGTGATTGTTTTGAGATATGGAGGTAATAATATCAAAGTCATGCTAGTTGAGTAGTTGTGAATTTGAGAAATGCTTGTGTTGAAGTTTGCAAGTCCCGTAGCATGCACGTATGGTAAACATTATGTAACAAATTTGAAACATGAGGTGTTCTTTGATTGTCCTCCTTATGAGTGGCGGTCGGGGACGAGCGATGGTCTTTTCCTACCAATCTACCCCCCTAGGAGCATGCGTGTAGTGCTTGGTTTTTGATGACTTGTAGATTTTTGCAATAACTATGTGAGTTCTTTATGACTAATGTTGAGTCCATGGATTATACGCATTCTCACCCTTCCATCATTGCTAGCCTCTTCGGTACCGTGCATTGACCTTTCTCACATTGAGAGTTGGTGCAAACTTCGCCGATGCATCCAAACCCCATCATATGATACGCTCTTTCACACATTAACCTCCTTATATCTTCCTCAAAACAGCCACCATACCTACCTATTATGGCATTTCCATAGCCATTCCGAGATATATTGCCATGCAACTTTCCACCATTCCGTTTATCATGACACGTTCATCATTGTCATCTTGCATAGCATGATCATGTGGATGACATAGTATTTGTGGCAAAGCCACCGTTCATAATTTTCATACATGTCACTCTTGATTCATTGCATATCCCGGTACACCACCGGAGGCATCCATATAGAGTCATACTTTGTTCTAGTATCGAGTTGTAATCATTGAGTTGTAAATAAATAGAAGCGTGATGATCATCATTTTCTAGAGCATTGTCCCAAGTGAGGAATAAAAAAAAGAGAAAGGCCATAAAAAATAGAAGGCCCAAAAAGAAGAGAGAAGGGACAATGCTACTATCCTTTGCCACACTTGTGCTTCAAAGTAGCATCATAATCTTCATGATAGAGAGTCTTTTGTTTTGTCACTTTCTTTTGTTGAGCTTTCATACATTTATAGCTCTAGTGCATCCGTTGCATGGCAATCCCTACTCCTTGCATTAACATCAACCGATGGGCATCTCCATAGCCCATTGATTAGCCTCGTTGATGTGAGACTTTCTCCTTTTTTGTCTTCTCCACATAACCCCCATCATCATATTCTATTCCACCCATAGTGCTAAGTTCATGGCTCGCGCTCATATATTGCGTGAAAGTTTATAGGTTTGAGATTACTAAAGTATGAAACAATTGCTTGGCTTGTCATTGGGGTTGTGCATGATGAGAGCATTCTTGTGTGACGAAATGGAGCATGACTAAACTATATGATTTTGTAGGGATGAACTTTCTTTGGCCATGTTATTTTGAGAAGACATAATTGCTTAGTTAGTATGCTTGAAGTATTATTATTTTTATGTCAATATGAACTTTTATCTTGAATCTTTCGGATCTGAATATACATGCCACAATTAAGAAGAATTACATTGAAATTATGCCAAGTAGCATTCCTCGTTAAAAATTCTGTTTTTATCATACCTACTCGAGGACGAGCAAGAATTAAGCTTGGGGATGCTGATACGTCTCCAACGTATCTATAATTTTTGATTGCTCCATGCTATATTATCTTCTGCTTTGGATGTTTATGGGCTTTATTATACACTTATATATTATTTTTGGGACTAACCTATTAACCTAGAGCCCAGTGCCAGTTTCTGTTTTTTCCTTGTTTTAGAGTATCGCAGAAAAGGAAAATTAAACAGAGTCCAATTGACCTGAAACTTCACGGAACCTATTTTTAGAACGAAAGCAACCCAGGAGACTTGGAGTCCACGGCATGGAAGCTTCGAGGAAGCCATGAGGTAGGGGGCGCCCACCACCCCTGGGCGCGTCCTCCACCCTCGTGGGCCCCTTGTGGCTCCCTTGACGTACTACTTCCGCCTATATATCTCCGTATACCCTAAAACGATCGGGGAGCACAATAGATCGGGAGTTCCACAGCCAGAAGCCTCCGTAGCCACCAAAATTCAATCTAGACCCGTTCCGACACCCTGCCGGAGGGGGAATCCCTCTCCGGTGGCTATCTTCATCATCCCGGTGCTCTCCATGATGAGGAGGGAGTAGTTCTCCCTCAGGCTGAGGGTATGTACCGGTAGCTATGTGTTTGATCTCTCTCTCTCTCTCTCGTGTTCTTCATTTGGCACGATCTTGATGTATCGCAAGCTTTGCTATTATATTTGGATCTTATGTTTCTTCTCCCCCTCTACTCTCTTGTAATGGATTGAGTTTTCCCTTTGAAGTTATCTTATCAGATTGAGTCTTTAAAGATTTGAGAACACTTGATGCATGTCTTGCCGTGCGTATCTGTGGTGACAATGGGATACCACGTGATTCACTTGATGTATGTTTTGGTGATCAACTTGCGGGTTCCGCCCATGAACCTATGCATAGGGCTTGGCACACGTTTTTGTCATGATTCTCCGGTAGAAACTTTGGCGCACTCTTTGAGGTCCTATGTGTTGGTTGAATAGATGAATATGAGATTCTGTGATGCATATCGTATAATCATACCCACGAATACTTGAGGTGACATTGGAGTATCTAGGTGACATTAGGATTTTGGTTGATTTGTGTCTTAAGGTGTTATTCTAGTACGAACTCTAGGGCTGTTTGTGACACTTATAGGAATAGCCCAACGGATTGATTTGGAAGAATAACTTTGAGGTGGTTTGGTACCCTACCATAATCTCTTCGTTCGTTCTCCGCTATTAGTGACTTTGGAGTGACTCTTTATTGCATGTTGAGGGATAGTTATGTGATCCAATTATGTTATTATTGTTGAGAGAACTTTCGCTAGTGAATTTATGAACCCTAGGCCTTGTTTCCTAGCATTGCAATACCATTTGTGCTCACTTTTATCATTAGTTACCTTGCTGTTTTTATATTTTCAGATTACAAAAACCTTTATCCACTATCCATATACCACTTGTACCACCATATCTTCGCCGAACTAGTGCACCTATACAATTTACCATTGTATTGGGTGTGTTGGGGACACAAGAGACTCTTTGTTATTTGGTTGCAGGGTTGCTTGAGAGACATCTTCATCCTACGCCTCCTACGGATTGATAAACCTTAGGTCATCCACTTGAGGGAAATTTGCTACTGTCCTACAAACCTCTGCACTTGGAGGCCCAACAACGTCTACAAGAAGAAGGTTGTGTAGGAGTCATCAGGAGCTCACATCACCATGGGACGCATTGGAGAAGTTTACCACAAGGATCTCAAGGATACTATCTACCAGATTTGTGGGCGCCGAGATGAGCAATGGGAGATGATCAGCATCAGGAAGGATAGATCAATTGCCGCTTTCATCCAGGAGTTAAACCAGCATATTCGCCGCCAGGAAAATCAGATGTGCACAGGCATGATAGATCTGAAGAAGGCGATGACAAGGATCATGGAGCTTGAAGAAGAACTCAAGGCAACTCGCGAAGATTATGAGGAAGAAATCATCATACTAGTGGAGAAGAATGACGACTTGACAAGGAAGCTAGGAGTATTCATGGGAGACCCCGCGCCAGGAGGAGAAGATGACGGTTCCACTTGCCCGGAAAACTACATCATCATCGACGACACCGACTCGGACCCCGACGATAGTGATGATGATTATGTTGATGAAGCTGGAGCAGATATCATGGAGTCTTCGACCAAAAAATATTTCTAGTTGACCAAAAAAACAGTAGTAGTAGTCTACCATGTAAATAGTATAGTCCAAGCACTTTGTAATGATAAGTTCTAGACCGATTGTATGCCCTTGCTTGATTGATTGAGTGATATGATTGTGTTTGTCTCATGTGCATATGGGTAGTGTTTTCTCACTAGACCTCATTCTATTCTATTCTATTCTATTCCCTCTGAACCCTCAGATGCCTCCGAGACATGACCCCGGATTTACCTTTCCACCGGAGCTCACCCAGTTGATCCAGCAGCAGAATACACTGATGCAGTTGTTAGTTCAGAACCAGGGCAACAACAACAACAACAACCCACCACCACCACCCCCAGTTGACATTTTAGCCCGTTTTCTGAGGTTGCAGCCGCCGGTGTTTTCCAGTGGCACCGAGCCGATAGTGGCAGATGATTGGCTCCGCAAGATTGGAAGGGGGTTAACCACTGCAGGATGCACAGATGCTGATAGGGTGCGTTTTGCTGCGCACCAATTGGATGGACCAGCAGCCTCATGGTGGGAGAATTACACTGTCACATATCCTATAGCCACTGTTACATGGGACCAGTTACAGCGGGCTTTTCGCACTTCCCATGTATCAGCAGGAGCTATGGCCATAAAGAAGCGTGATTTTCGCAACTTACGCCAAGGAGGACGCATCGTTAGCCAGTATGTGGATGACTTTAGCAAACTAGCACGTTACACCCCAGATGACATTGCTACAGATGCAGCTAAGCAGGAGAAGTTTTTGGAAGGACTGAATGATGAGCTGAGCATGCAGTTGATGGTAGCAACCTTTAATAACTACCAACAGTTGGTAGATAGAGCTCTCATGATAGAAGGGAAGCAGCAGCAGATAGATAACCGCAAGAGGAAGTATGGAAAAGGGAAGTATAATTCCGGAGCTCAGCAGAGACCCCGTTTCACCCCGAACTCGGGAGGACTTGTGCATAACCATGGAGGCCACACTCACAATGGAGGAAGTTATCACAACCATAGTGGCTCCAAGAATGGTAATGGAGGAAGCAATAGATAGAACCGTTCCAACCTAGCAACGCCCGTCAAGAAAGATGTAAGCCACGTTACTTGCTACAAGTGCCAGAAGACCGGACATTATGCTAATGAATGTCCTGAAGCTAAGAACGGAAACGGCAATGGAAGCTTTGGGAAGAAGCCCAACCCTTTCAACAGGGGACAAGTGAACCATGTTAACGTGGAGGAGATTGAAGCCCAACCATATGCAGTAATAGGTAAGTTTTTGGTTAAGTCTTTTACTACAGTCGTACTTTTCGATACCGGTGCATCACATTCATACATATCAAGGGGATTTGTGGATAAGTATAAACTGCCCACCAAAGTTCTTAGTACACCTATGTTAGTGAGCTCGCCAGCAGCAGAGTATATGGCAAGCCAAGGATGTTTTCAGATACCGTTGGCCATAGGTAGGCACGTTTTCCCCTCAGATCTGATAATTCTAGAGTCGCAAGGTTTGGATGTGATTCTGGGTATGGATTGGCTATCGATGTATGAAGGAAACATCGATTGCACTAATAAGTCGATTTTGCTCACCACCCCAGAAGGAAGAAGGATCAAGTATGTATCCCGGCATGTGCCGATTAGGACTCAAGTAAATTCCTTAATAGGAGTTGTACAGGAGGAAGTACCAGTGGTAAAGGATTTCCCGGATGTATTTCCAGAAGAGTTCCCAGGCATGCCACCGGATAGAGACATCGAGTTTTTGATTGAGCTTTTGCCAGGCACAAGGCCAATATCTAAGAGACCGTACAAGATGCCCGCACAAGATTTAGAGGAAATTAACAAGCAGATTAAGGAGTTACTAGATAAAGGATATATTCGCCCAAGTTCGTCACCTTGGGGATCACCAGTACTTCTAGTGGAGAAGAAGGATGGATTGTTAAGGATGGTTGTTGATTATCGTGGATTGAATGAAGTAACGATCAAGAACAAGTACCCACTGCCGATGATAAATGATTTGTTTGATCAGCTTCAAGGAGCTAAGGTGTTTTCCAAGATCGATCTGCGATCCGGGTACCACCAGTTGAAGATTCGAGAGGAGGATATACCTAAGACAGCTTTTACCACAAGGTACGGGCTATATGAGTATATCGTTATGTCATTTGGCCTGACTAACGCACCTGCTTATTTTATGAACATGATGAACAAGGTGTTTATGGAGTTTTTGGATAAGTTCATTGTGGTGTTCATTGATGATATTCTAGTCTACCCGAAGAATGAAGAGGAGCATAACGAGCATTTGCGTTTAGTACTTGGGAAGCTCAGAGAACATCAGCTATACACCAAGTTTAGCAAGTGTGAGTTTTGGTTGAAGGAAGTTGGATTCCTTGGACATGTTATATCCGGAGAAGGAATAGCAGTAGACCCCAACAAAGTCATCACTATGACAAATTGGGAGGCACCCACGTCCGTTGGAGAGATCCGGAGTTTTCTTGGACTCGCAGGATACTACCGGAGGTTCATTGAGAATTTCTCGAAGATTGCAAAGCCTATGACGGAGTTGTTAAAGAAGGACACCAAATTCAAATGGACTGAGGAATGTGAGGCTAGTTTTCAGGAATTGAAGAAACGTTTGGTTACATCACCAGTGTCGATTCTGCCAGATCAATGCAAGGATTATGAAGTGTATTGGGACGCCTCTCATCGAGGACTTGGAGCAGTGCTTATGCAGGAAGGAAGAGTTGTTTCATATGCCTCACGACAGCTTAAAATCCATGAGTTAAATTATGCTACACATGATTTGGAGTAAGCAGCCATAGTGCATGCGTTGAAGACTTGGAGACATTTTCTCATCGGAAACCATTGTGAGGTATACACGGATCACAAGAGTTTGAAGTATATCTTCACACAGAAGGAGTTGAATCTCAGGCAGAGGAGATGGTTGGAACTCATAAAGGATTATGATATAAAGTTGCACTATCATCCCGGAAAGGCTAACATAGTAGCCGATGCATTGAGGTGCAAGAGTCATGTCAATACACTCATGACAGGAGAGTTACCCAAGGAGTTAGCAGAAGACCTTCGTGAGCTTTGTTTGGAGATTGTTCCGAGAGGTTATGTAGCAGTTTTGGAGATTCAGTCTACTTTGATGGATAAGATCAGAGAAGCGCAGAAGACGGACAATGAGATTGCCGAGATAAAGGAAAGGATGAGCAAAGGAAAATCCAAGGGATTTCGAGAGGATGAACACGATACCCTATGGTTTGAGGACCGCGTATATGTACCGAATGATCACGAGATCAGGAAGCTGATTTTGCAGGAGGCCCATGACTCACCATATTCGATTCACCCAGGAAATACCAAGATGTACCTGGATCTGAAGGATAGATTCTAGTGGACCGAAATGAAGAAGGATATTGCGGAGTATGTAGCAGTTTGTGATGTATGTCAGAGAGTGAAGGCAGAACATCAGAAGCCAGCAGGATTGCTGCAACCATTGCCGATACCCGAATGGAAGTGGGATAAGCTAGGCATGGATTTTATCATGGGATTACCCAGGACTTGTTCAGGCTATGACTCGATATGTGCTGTAGTCGATCGCTTGACGAAATAAGCTCATTTCATCCTAGTAAAGACCACTTACACCAGTGCTAAGTTAACAAAGATATACATGACCAGGATCGTATGTTTGCATGGAGTTCCGAGGACAATTGTATCAGATAGAGGAACCCAGTTTACCTCAAAGTTTTGGAATCAGTTGCATGAAACTTTGGGAACCAGGCTAGAGTTCTGTACAACTTTTCACCCGAAGACGGATGGACAGACTGAGAGAGTCAATCAGATCCTGGAGGACATGTTGAGAGCTTGTGCGCTAGATTATGGATCTAGTTGGGATGAAAATTTGCCTTACGCAGAGTTCTCATACAACAACAGTTATCAAGCCAGTTTGAAGATGACCCCTTTCGAAGAACTGTACGGAAGGAGGTGCAGAACACCGTTGTTGTGGGATGAAGTTGGAGACCGTCAGTTCTTTGGACTAGATTTGATTAAAGAATCGGAAGAGGAGGTTAAACTGATTCGTGATAGACTCAAGGTAGCCCAGTCCAGGCAGAAGAGCTATGCGGATTCTAAATGCAAGGAGACAACTTACGAAGTTGGAGAAAGAGTGTATCTTCGGGTATCACCACTCCGAGGAATTAAGCGCTTTGGAGTTAAGGGTAAATTAGCACCACGATTTGTGGGACCATACAAAGTTTTGGAACGTATGGGAGAAGTTGCTTACAAGTTGGAATTACCCGAAGGATTGTCAGGAGTTCACGAGGTGTTCCATGTTTCTCAGTTGAAGAAGTGCCACGCAGAGATGGCTGATATTCCTCTAAGAGATACAATGCCACTAGAAGCGATACAGTTGGATAGTGATTTGACATATGAGAAAAACCAGTCAAGATACTCGAGTTTGCTAGCCGAGTCACAGGTAGCAAAGTTATCAAGTTTTGTAAAGTTCAGTGGAGCCACCATACCGAGAGCCACCTGGGAATGAGAGGAAGACCTACGCAAGGACCACCCACACCTATTTTCTAGCCAACCCGAATCTTGAGGGCGAGATTCATCTTAAGAGGGGTAGGTTTGTAACATCCCAAATTTTCAATTTGGAATTTTATACATTAGATCATTATTGCATATCATATTTTATTGCATTTTGGCTTGATCCTAGAAATTCTACGCAACTCACCAACCTACGGAGAGAATTGGCGATTTCATTATTTTCATATTCGAGTTTTCTCAAATTTTGAAAAGAGGATCATTTGATTTTAATTATTTTCTATTTGAATATTTCTTTTATAAAAATAAAAGAGAGAGGAAAAAATGACTACCTCAAAATTGAGAAATATCGAAGATTTAATATTAAAATCAAATAAGATTTTTATTCGGAGTTTTATCGCTATTCTATTTGAATTAGGAAAAAATGCATTTTTTAAAATTGCATTTTAGGCCCAAATAAATGTTCACCTTGTCCGGCCTATTTTTAGAGGACGGGGAAAATTTATTTCGGGATTTTTGGAGTCCGTTTAGTATTCCTTTTCTTTCTTTTTCTACATGTCGGAATTAAATAAAAAACAAGGGAACCGACTCCGGGCCGTACCAGAGCGGGACTCCGCCCGGGGGGGCTTTTTAAGCCGCGCCGCCGAGCCCACCGCAGCCCAAATCGCGCCGCCGCTCAAACCCTAACCCTAGCCGCGCCGCCGCCGATTCGCCGCCGCCTCGCCTCGCGCGGTGCCGCCGCCGCCCGCGCCGCCGTGCCGTGCCGCTGCCGCCGCCCCACGCCGCCGCACCGGAGCCACCCCGCCGGACCCGAGGTAGCCGCCTCGGTTTTTGTGAGAAAACCGTTTGTTTTTTTCAAAACTCTAGATCCATTTTTTAGATCCGGTTCGGTTTATTTTTTCGGTTTAGTTATTTAGCGAACGCCCATTTTTACATTCCTTTTAAAGAATGGTTTTCACCGTTTAGCCGCAGACAGCGAACGTTCATTCGTTAGCCTGTTCGTCAGTTTTTCTTTTTTCTTGGATTTTCCGTGATTATTTTTTATCGTGATTTCTGATCTGATTTTCGTTCTAGTATAACTTTTCGCTCGTCTCGAAACCCTCTTTCCGTTTAACCAACTTAAACAAGTTTTTGCTACTGTAAAATTTGACTTTAGTCCAGATTAATAAACGAAGCTTGTTTCTTTCGCCGTTTGAGTTTTGTTGCTTCGTTTGATTTGATTCTTTTTGCAAACCGGAGTTCTTAAGTTGAACTTTCTGGTTAGATCTCTTATTTGAGTTTTACCCGTGCCCTTGCTTGATTGCTTATTGTATGCTTGTTTGATTGCGATAGAGTACTCGGTGTGCGAAGCGTGCTACATCGAGTCTATAGGTTTCACGGATCATCAGCAAGGTGATACGTCTCCAACGTATCTATAATTTTTGATTGCTCCATGTTATGTTATCTACTGTTTTGGACATTATTGGGCTTTATTATCCACTTTTATATTTTTTGGGGACTAACCTATTAACCGGAGGCCCAGCACGGAATTGTTGTTTTTTGCCTATTTTAGGGTTTTGAAGAAAAGGAATATCAAACGGAGTCCAGACGGAATGAAACCTTCGGGAACGTGATTTTCTCGCCGAACATGATCCAGGAGACTTGGACCCTACATCAAGAAACAAAGGAGGAGGCCACGAGGTAGGGGGCGCGCCTACCCCCCAGGTGCGCGCTCCACCCTCGTGGGCCCCCTATTGCTCCACCGACGTACTCCTTCCTCCTATATATACCTACGTACCCCCAAACGATCAGATACAGAGCCAAAACCCTAATTCCACCGCCGTAACTTCCTATATCCACGAGATCCCATCTTGGGGCCTGTTCCGGAGCTCTGCCGGAGGGGGCATCCATCACGGAGGGCTTCTACATCAACACCATAGCCTCTCCAATGAAGTGTGAGTAGTTTACCTCACACCTTCGGGTCCATAGTTATTAGCTAGATGACTTCTTCTCTCTTTTTTGGATCTAAATACAATGTTCTCCCCCTCTCTTGTGGAGATCTATTCGATGTAATCTTCTTTTTGCGGTGTGTTTGTTGAGATCGATGAATTGTGGGTTTATGATCAAGATTATCTATGAACAATATTTGAATCTTCTCTGAATTCTTTTATGTATGATTGGTTATCTTTGCAAGTCTCTTCAAATTATCAGTTTGGTTTGGCCTACTAGATTGATCTTTCTTGCAATGGGAGAAGTGCTTAGCTTTGGGTTCAATCTTGCGGTGTCCTTTCCCAGTGATAGTAGGGGCAGCAAGGCACGTATTGTATTGTTGCCATCAAGGATAACAAGATGTTTTTTTATCATATAGCATGAATTTATCCCTCTACATCATGTCATCTTGCTTAAGGCGTTACTTTGTTTTCATGAACTTAATACTCTAGATGCATGCTGGATAGCGGTCGATGAGTGGAGTAATTGTAGTAGATGCAGGCAGGAGTCGGTCTACTTGTCTCGGACATGATGCCTATATACATGATCATACCAAGATATTCTCATAACTATGCTCATTTCTGTCAATTGCTCAACAATAATTCGGTCACCCTCCATAAAATACGTATGCTCTTGAGAGAAGCCACTAGTGAAACCTATGGCCCCCGGGTCTATCTTCATCATATTAATCTTCCAATACTTAGTTATTTCCTTTACTTTTTACTTTGCTTTTATTTTACTTTGCATCTTTATCACAAAAATACCAAAAATATTATCTTATCATATCTATCAGATCTCACTCTCGTAAGTGACCGTGAAGGGATTGACAACCCCTTATCGCGTTGGTTGCGAGGAGTTATTTGTTTTGTGCAAGTACTAGGGACGCGCGCGCAACCTCCTACTGGATTGATACCTTGGTTCTAAAAAACTAAGGGAAATACTTACGCTACTTTGCTGCATCATCCTTTCCTCTTCAAGGAAATCCAACGCAGTGCTCAAGTGGTAGCAAGAAGAATTTCTGGCGCCATTGCCGGGGAGGTTCGCGCAAGTCAAGACTTGACTCCCGACAACAAGCCATTTCTGGCGTCTATGCAAAATTCAACATACCAAGTACCCATCACATACCCTTATCTCCCGCATTACATTATTTGCCATTTGCCTCTCATTTTCCTCTCCCCCACTTCACCCTTGCCGTTCTATTCGCCCTCTCTTTCTCTATCCTCCCTCTCTTTCTCTATTTGCCTCTCTTTGCCCGTTGCACTTTCTGCCGTCATGTCTGAAATTGGGGAAACTATTGTCGTTATGGACAATAATATCATGAAAAATTCTGATGCTCCTGCTAAGGAACCCCTATCTTACATAAAAAAATTCCGTATTGGTAGCGGTAATATTATTGGAAAAGAGTTATCCAAGATTTCTTTACTTGTGCCGATGCTTTACCTTCTATGGGTAGTTCTATCCTTCATAGAACTAGTAGTCTTGCGGACGCTATTGACATGCTTATAGTTGAACTTGAAAGGCAATTTATGCACATGCACCCTTGCATACAAAGGATTTTCCTAGAATTTTCTAATATTGAACATTTTTCTGTCAAGCGTGCAGCTACTATATTTTTGGATCATGAATTCAGATTTATAATAAGAGAGGCCAAAGAAATCTTTGCGCGTTATAGGGTGGACACTGGCCGTCCTCCCATAGAAACTATCCTATTTGATCAAGAGGAAATAATGCGTTTTCAATCTCTAGATTATGTTGCTTTTAAGGAAAACCTTAGAAAAAAGGTTCCCACCAATGTTCTAATCGATAGGATTTCTGAACTTAATAATGATTTTGCTATTCAAAATAATGAGCTAGGATACTCCCTTGAGTATAGGCTCACAAAGTTCTGTCAAAAGAATGCCTATAATGATGAATTGGTTGTGCAATACGAAGGGCCGAAGGAGGAACCTATACCTCCTAAAGTTGATCTTGGGGACTTTTGTCCCATTAAATTTAGCCCTTTTGATTATTTTTGCTTGCCTCAAAGAAAACTTGCTGCCAAACATAGAGAATATGAAATGAGTTTTAATGATCTATCTTACTATTATGGCAATACCTATATCTATCCTTGCTTTTTATGCCTAGCTAGGGGCGTTAAACGGTAGCGCTTGTTGGGAGGCAACCCAATTTTATTTTTATTCCTTGGTTTTTGCTCCTGTTTAGTAATACATTATTTACCTAGACTCTGTTTTGGTTGTGTTTTTTGTGTTTAATTAGTGTTTGTGCCAAGTAGAACCGTTGGGAAGACTTGGGGAAAGTCTTGATATCTTGCTGTAAAAAAACAGAAACTTTAGCGCTCACGAGAACTGCTAAAATTTTTATTTGGAAAGTGATATTTAGTTCATTCTTTTTGAAGATGATTAATAGATAAATTCCTCACGTCCAGCAATTTATTTTAGAATTTTTGGGGTTCCAGATATTGCGCTAGCTACAGATTACTACAGACTGTTCTGTTTCTGACAGATTCTGTTTTTCGTGTGTTGTTTGCTTATTTTGATGAATCTATGGCTAGTAAAATAGTTTATAAACCATAGAGAAGTTTGAATACAGTAGGTTTAACACCAATATAAATAAAGAATGAGTTCATTAGAGTACCTTGAAGTGGTCTTTTGTTTTCTTTCGCTAACGGAGCTCACGAGATGTTCTACTTTGAGTTTTGTATTGTGAAGTTTTCAAGTTTTGGGTAAAGATTTGATGGATTATGGAACAAGGAGTTGCAAGAGCTTAAGCTTGGGGATTCCCATGGCACACCCAAGATAATCTAAGGACACCTAAAAGCCAGAGCTTGGGGATGCCCCAGAAGGCATGCCCTCTTTCGTCTACTTCTATCGGTAACTTTACTTGGAGCTATATTTTTATTCACCACATGATATGTGTTTTGCTTGGAGCGTCTTGTATTATTTGAGTCTTTGCTTTTTAGTTTGCCACAATAATACTTGCTGTACACACCTTTTGAGAGAGACATACATGATTTGGAATTTGTTAGAATACTCTATGTGCTTCGCTTATATCTTTTGAGTTATATAGTTTTGCTCTAGTACTTCACTTATATCTTTTAGAGCACGGTGGTAGATTTGTTTTATAGAAACTATTGATATCTCATGCTTCACTTAGATTATTTTGAGAGTCTTAAATAGCATGGTAATTTTCTTAAATAAATCTAATATGCTAGGTATTCAAGATTAGTAAAAAAAATCTTATGAGTATTTTGAATACTAAGAGAAGTTTGATGCTTGATGATTGTTTTGAGATATGAAGGTAATAATATCAAAGTCGTGCTAGTTGAGTAGTTGTGAATTTGAGAAATGCTTGTGTTGAAGTTTGCAAGTCCCGTAGCATGCACGTATGGTAAACGTTATGTAACAAATTTGAAACATGAGGTGTTCTTTGATTGTACTCCTTATGAGTGGCGGTCGGGGACGAGCGATGGTCTTTTCCTACCAATCTATCCCCCTAGGAGCATGCACGTAGTGCTTGGTTTTTGATGACTTGTAGATTTTTGCAATAAGTATGTGAGTTCTTTATGACTAATGTTGAGTCCATGGATTATACGCACTCTCAACCTTCCATCATTGCTAGCCTCTTTGGTACCGTGCATTGCCCTTTCTCACATTGAGAGTTGGTGCAAACTTCACCGGAGCATCCAAACCCAGTGATATGATACGCTCTTTCACACATAAACCTCCTTATATCTTCCTCAAAACAGCCACCATACCTACCTATTATGGCATTTCCATAGCCATTCCGAGATATATTGCCATGCAGCTTTCCACCATTCCTTTCATCATGACACATTCATCATTGTCATATTGCTTAGCATGATCATGTAGTTGACATAGTATTTGTGGCAAAGCCACCGTTCATAATTTTCATACATGTCACTCCTGATTCATTGCATATCACGGTACACCGCCGGAGGCATTCATATAGAGTCATCTTTTGTTCTAGTATTGATTTGTAATCATTGAGTTGTAAATAAATAGAAGTGTGATGATCATCATTTTCTAGAGCATTGTCCCAAGTTAGGAATATATAAAAAAAGAAAAAATAGAAAGGCCATAAAAAAAGAGAGAAGGCCCAAAAAAAAGAGAGAGAAAAAAGAGAGAAGGGACAATGCTACTATCCTTTGCCACACTTGTGCTTCAAAGTAGCACCATAATCTTCATGATAGAGAGTCTTTTGTTTTGTCACTCTCATATACTAGTCGGAATTTTTCATTATAGAACTTGGCTTGTATATTCCAACAATGGGCCTCCTCAACAATGGGCTTGTATATTTCATACATTTATAGCTCTAGTGCATCCGTTGCATGGAAATCCCTACTCCTTGCATTAACATCAATCAATGGGCATCTCGATAGCCCATTGATTAGCCTCGTTGATGTGAGACTTTCTCGCTTTTTGTCTTCTCCACATAACCCCCATCATCATATTCTATTCCACCCATAGTGCTATGTCCATGGCTCGCGCTCATATATTGCGTGAAATTTTATAGGTTTGAGATTACTAAAGTATGAAACAATTGCTTGGCTTGTCATCGGGGTTGTGCATGATGAGAGCATTCTTGTGTGACAAAAATGGAGCATGACTAAACTATATGATTTTGTAGGGATGAACTTTCTTTGGCCATGTTATTTTGAGAAGACATAATTGCTTAGTTAGTATGCTTGAAGTATTATTATTTTTATGTCAATATGAACTTTTATCTTGAATCTTTCGGATCTGAATATACATGCCACAATTAAGAATAATTACATTGAAATTATGACAAGTAGCATTCCACATCAAAAACTATGTTTTCATCATTTACCTACTCGAGGACGAGCAGGAATTAAGCTTGGGGATGCTTGATACGTCTCCAACGTATCTATAATTTTTGATTGCTCCATGCTATATTATCTACTATTTTGGACATTATTGGGCTTTATTATCCACTTTTATATATTGTTTCTAGGACTAACCTATTAACTGGAGGCCCAGCCCAGAATTGCTGTTTTTTTTGCCTATTTTAGGGTTTCGAAGAAAAGGACTATCAAACGGAGTCCAAACGGAATGAAACCTTCGGGAACGTGATTTTCTCGCCGAACATGATCCAGGAGACTTGGACCGTACATCAAGAAACAAAGGAGGAGGCCACGAGGTAGGTGGGGCACACCTACCCCCCTAGGCGCGCCCTCCACCCTCGTGGCCCCCCTGTTGCTCCACCGATGTACTCCTTCCTCCTATATATACCTACGTACCCCCAAACGATCAGATATGGAGCCAAAACCCTAATTCCACCGCCATAACTTCCTGTATCCACGAGATCCCATCTTGGGGCCTGTTCCGGAGCTCCGCTGGAGGGAGCATCCATCACGGAGGGCATCTACATCAACGCCATAGCCTCTCCGATGAAGTGTGAGTAGTTTAAATTAGACCTTCGGGTCCATAGTTATTAGCTAGATGGCTTCTTCTCTCTTTTTGGATCTCAATACAATGTTCTCCCCCTCTCTTGTGGAGATCTATTCGATGTAATCTTCTTTTTGCGGTGTGTTTGTTGAGACCGATGAATTGTGGGTTTATGATCAAGATTATCTATGAACAATATTTGAATCTTCTCTGAATTCTTTTATGTATGATTGGTTATCTTTGCAAGTCTCTTCAAATTATCATTTTGGTTTGGCCTACTAGATTGATCTTTCTTGCAATGGGAGAAGTGCTTAGCTTTGGGTTCAATCTTGCGGTGTCCTTTCCCAGTGACAGTAGGGGCATCAAGGCACATATTGTATTGTTGCCATCAAGGATAACAAGATGGTTTTTTATCATATTACATGAATTTATCCCTCTACATCATGTCATCTTGCTTAAGGTGTTACTCTGTTTTCACGAAGTTAATACTCTAGATGCATGCTGGATAGCGGTCCATGAGTGGAGTAATAGTAGTAGATGCAGGTAGGAGTCGGTCTACTTGTCTCGGACGTGATGCCTATATACATGATCATACCTAGATATTCTCATAACTATGCTCAGTTCTATAAATTGCTCAATAGTAATTCGTTGACCCACCGTAAAATACTTATGCTCTTGAGAGAAGCCACTAGTGAAACCTATGGCCCCCGGGTCTATCTTCATCATATTAATCTTCCAATACTTAGTTATTTCCTTTGCTTTTTACTTTTCTTTTATTTTACTTTGCATCTTTATCACAAAAATACCAAAAACATTATCTTATCATATCTATCAGATCTCACTCTCGTAAGCATTGTTCGGGAATTCGGTAACCGGTAACTGCTCGGTCAACTACTGATTAGTGATTAATCGGTTAATCGGCCATTTAACTGAATTAATCGGTCGATCATTAATCGGCTGCACATGAGAATATATTGGCAACATGTAACTAGTTTTTCACGTATTGTACCACATAATCCAATGCTCACAACTACGTATTATACATTTATACTAAAATATAATGTCGTAGGCATATAAAAAGCATGGACAAGAGGTAGAATTGTTACCTGGACGATTTGGTCATGATGCATCCAAACCAAAGGTTATGGTGCCAAATAATGGCCTAGATTGTCGCTTTGGTTATCCCCCTTTTTTATGGATGCCGCTTCAGTTACCTGACCCATCACCGACTAATCGGTTTGACAATCAGTTAATCGTCTGACAACCGATTAAATGCCAGTTAATCTGCTTGACCATTTAATGAACCGAGTATGTGCTATTCGCCTCAGTTAGGCACTGAGTAGTGATTAAATGGGCATTTAAATGGTAACTCAGCCGAGTTCTTGAACAATGCTCGTAAGTGACTGTGAAGGGATTGACAACCCCTTATCATGTTGGTTGCGAGGAGTTATTTGTTTTGTGCTGGTACTAGGGAAGCGCGCGCAACCTCCTACTGGATTGATAACTTGGTTCTCAAAAACTGAGGGAAATACTTACGCTACTTTGCTGCATCATTCTTTCCTCTTCAAGGAAATCCAACGCAGTGCTCAAGAGGTAGCACAAGGCAAGTAACACTTTGATCATACCTCTTCACTACCCAGTTTTATTGCATTAGATCAATCCTCAAACAATTGCATGGTTAGGATCTGAATTTAATTTGTGGGTTTGGGAAGTAGATGAGGTAGTACCTATTCACCTGTTTATTATCAAACCCTGGGAGTTACTTCTATGTTATGCGTATAGTGCCATGCTATGCTCGTAGACGTGGATTGGGTTTGAGTGTATCCATGACAGATGTGAGATTGTTAATTAATGGTTCAACTTAAGGTGGCAACTTAAATACACATCTGGGTGGATTGAGGCACCTGGGGTATCTAGTGATTGCTTGTTTTTTGGAAATCCCGGGGTATCGTGTGATTTTCCTATGGACCGCCACCCAGGCTCAAAGGGATCATAAGATTATTCATACTGGAAACTTCTGTGTGCAGCCACATGCCATTATGGGCTCTGGCATAGTTGATTAAGTTGTGGGAAACCTTTCCATGATGGGCTACCAGATGTAGGGGGTTGTAGGTGTACTGGCCTATCTATTGGTTAAGGGGACCTCTTCGGAAAGACTGTGTCTCGGTCATCCGTTTCTCAAACATTATGTAGTGAGAGAAATCCAACGGAGGAGATCGAATCTTGTGGGGAAAAGTGCACAAACCTCTGCAGAGTGTACAAACCAATCATGGTTAGCCATGTCCCCGGTTGTGGACATCTTGAGTATCTGGTTTTTGGATTATCATGTGGATTTCATCACTCTTTAATATAATTTTATTGGGTTAATGATTACTTTTAATTGGGATTGAGAGGGGGTTTACCTTCTCAATGTTTTCAACCAACTTTGTAGTTAAATAAAAATATATTCCTTTGCAGTAGGACAAAATTGGCTTTTCGCAAAACCTATTAACCATACAGCCTCCACCAGCCATATATGCATGTAATGATAGCATTATTCTGTTCATTACTCTCTTGTGTTACATTGCCAGCATATTCCATGTGCTGACCCATTTTCAGGCTGCAACGTATCATGTTGCAGACTTTTCGGACGACGAGTAAGGAGCCTTAGGTCGTGGTCTTTCACTCGGTGATGCCGTTGGAGTTGATGGACTCACTTTATCTTCCAAGCCTTCTGCTGTTATTGTATTAGATGGCCTTAAGCCATATTTATTGTAATAAGTTCTCTTTTGAGACATTCAATGTAATAAGTGTGTGATTGTTACTCTGTTATAAATTCTCAAGTATTGTGCGTGTCAGCATTACCGATCCAGGGATGACATTGATGCACAGAGATCAGACTGTTTGAGGTCTGGTCGCTACACATACCCACGGATACTTGAGGTGACATTAGAGTAAATAGGTGACATTAGGGTTTTGGTTGATGTGTGTCTTAAGGTGTTATTCTAGTATGAACTCTATGATAGATTGAACGGAAAGAATAGCTTCGTTTTATTTTACTACGGACTCTTGAATAGATCGATCAGAAAGGATAACTTTGAGGTGGTTTCGTACCCTACCATAATCTCTTCGTTTGTTCTCCACTATTAGTGACTTTGGAGTGACTCTTTGTTGCATGTTGAGGGATAGTTATATGATCCAATTATGTTATTATTGTTGAGAGAACTTGCACTAGTGAAAGTATGAACCCCGGGCCTTGTTTCAACGCATTGCAATACCGTTTGTGCTCACTTTTATCATTAGTTACCTTGCTGTTTTTATATTTTCAAATTACAAAAACTATTATCTACTATCCATATTGCACTTGAATCACCATCTCTTCGCTGAACTAGTGCACCTATACAATTTACCATTGTATTGGGTGTGTTGGGGATACAAGAGACTCTTTGTTATTTGGTTGCAGGGTTGCTTGAGAGAGACCATCTTCATCCTACGCCTCCCACGGATTGATAAACCTTAGGTCATTCACTTGAGGGAAATTTGCTACTGTCCTACAAACCTCTACACTTGGAGGCCCAACAACGTCTACAAGAAGAAGGTTGTGTAGTAGACATTAAGCTCTTTTCTGGCGTCGTTGCCGGGGAGGTTAGCGCTTGAAGGTATATCTTTAGATCTTGCAATCGAATCTTTTAGTTTCTTATTTTACCACTAGTTTATTCTATAAAAGAAAACTACAAAAAAATGGAATTGAGGGTACCTTATATGCTTCATCTTTTAAATATATTTCATGAAAATGAGGATTCCGATAATTGTGCTCAATTGCTAGAGGAAGAATGCATTAGAATGTTTGGCACTAAATCTTTGTATGATGAGCATGATTGCAATGTTGTTAGTATAAATTCCTTGAATATCCATGATGCTAATGATATGCAAAGCCACAAGCTTGGGGAAGCTATGTTTGACGAAGATGATATTTTTTGTCCCCCAAGTTTTGATGAGCAAATTTATTATGATGAAAGCATGCACTACAAAAAATACACTCTGTGATGATACGTGTTTGTCACAGTAGGTCGCGTTTTCTGTCATGCATGTACATCCATGACAAATTTATGACAGAATCAAGATAGTCATACCTGTGCTGTCGTAGAAGTGTTCCATGACATTGCCAAAATTGTCATCACGGAAGTGTCCACTTCCATGACGATAAATCGCGCGTCACAGAAGTGCTTTCGTCAAGGGTGACCGACACGTGGCATCCACCGTAAAGGAACGCCGTTAAGCTATCGGGTCGGATTTTGGATCCGATAACCCGTTAATAGCCATGACCAATGCCGATTTTCCACGTATAAAATTCTCATTGGCTGACTGATCCACGCGTCAGCTCTGCGTTGGCACAGGTGTCACTCATCCAATGGTAGAGATGGGCCTATGATATGTTGACACGTGGACCGGCCCAGAAGTGGCCCACAAAGTTTAGATGGGTCAGCCCAACCGAAGGCCCATAAGATTTAGTGGACCATAATGGGCCGAGCCAGCTAAAGGCCCACAAAATTTAGCGGACCATAATGGGCCGCCCAGCTAAAGGTCCACACGATTTTGCAGACCATAATGGGCCAGCCCAATTAAAGGCCCACAAGATTTTGCGGACCACAATGGGCCGGCCCAGCTAGAGGCCCACAAGATTTTGCATACCATAATGGGCCGGCCCAGCTAAAGGCCCAACATTCTCTGTCAAATTGGCCCGTTAACGGCCTGTCCTAAACATGTCATCAACGCGGCACATGGTCACTTCTGGCCTGTTAACAGTCTGCTAAGTAATTGGGCCGAATTACGGCCCGGTGTATTTCCGGACTGTTAAAGGTCCGACTTCATTTGGGCCCATTTACAGGCCATCAAAACTTGCGTCCCATAAACAACCATGAAGGATTTGGGTCATATTCGGCCATGTCTGACATTTGGCCTGTTAGAGGCCCACTATAGCTTTGGGCCACTTTCGGCCTGTTGTCATTTTCGGCCTGTTAACGCCGGATGTAAACCATGGGCCATATGTGGCCCAACGTCATATCGGGCCCATTAATGGCCCATATAAAAATGACGATAATCTAGCCCGACCGAAGTTCCGGCCTGTTAAAGGCCCGTGTATTAGGTCGGTGCATTTACGGCCTGTCCGAATTTCGGCCTGTCAAAGATCTGCATCGTAAATGGGCCACCATTTCGGCCTGCTAAGTCCAGTGGGTTATTTGGCACAATCAGGGCCCAATCTCACTTTCGGTCTATTAAAGGCCCATGTTTTTATGGGCTCAAGATATTTACACCTGTAAACGGCCTATTTTTACTGAGGGCCCAAATTATGTTTAGGCCTGTTAAAGGCCCACTATGGGCACATGCCTACCAGAAAAATATGAAAGCTTATGCAGATTTAGGCCCAGATATTTTTAGTGGGCTACATGCCAATTTCGGCCCATAATCGTTTTTAGCCCAATTGGAATGGGCCCGACGAATGTTGGCATGTTGGGCTACTACGAAGCTTTCGGCCGAATACATTACTAAGATAAACCTACACTATACAAAAATAGCGTCGTAATTACTGCAGCCTGAGGCAGCATCATAAATGTTGTATCGCAACAAAATAAATTCCAACCATACAACAAAAGGCATGTTGGCATAAAGTTTACAGTCCTTCCAGATAAAAGCACCATCAGATGTATAGAAGCACAGATCATTTGACCTAAGTGCTAATGTTTCAGGCTGTAGAATCTAATGGAGCAGCACGATCTCCACCTTTTTTCTGCCATTGCTCTTGAACAACGAAGCGAATGTCTGATAGTCTAGTTTCAAAACCATTTATATCTTGACGACATTTCTCAACCACTATTCTTGTTTCCGAAACATCGTCCATTAGGGATTGTACTTGTGTCTGGAGCACGATATATCACTCTGTCTAGCAGGAAGATTTTGTTCAGTAGGCGATTTGGACGAGGTTACCTTGACAACCAACCCAGAATTACGCAGGAAGGTGCTTTTTGCACTGTTAGTGGAGAGATACTGATGCACTGCAGCAAGAGGTGACATTGTGCATGTAGTAGCCTCGTCACCTTCACGTGGTTGTGGCTGTTCAATCATTTGTTCCATAGCTTCTTGAAAGTTTGAACTTGTAGATTAGTGTACCAGATAAGTTACTAATGAGACAAAAACAAACAAAGTAGGTTAAACGTTTATACATAACTTATTTTGGTGAACTACTGTAATACATTAGCATGTATTGTAGTGCCAACTACATAATAAAATCACTTTCAGAACATATGTCCATGTAGCATGCCTACTGTATTGTCTATTTCCTCACATTCGTTGGCATCTAAGGATAAAGAGACATGGTTTAAAGTAGGATGAACATAGTATGACATCATTCATATCATGGGCAAACAGATATAAAACAAACATGATATTTTATCATTGTGTGCGCACGTGAACATAACAACTAGATTACAGATCAAGACCAAAAGAATATCCTTCATCTCTTGTAAACCATGTAAGGTGAAATGATACGTTAAGACAACTGTGAATAAAAGTGAACAAAGTAACTAACATTGGCTGCAAACCAAGTAGTTAAATGAACACATCACAGTACCAATTAGTTCAAGGCAGGAGGAGTAAGGACTTATAACAGCGGCTTGAACTGGTGTGCTCATGCCCTTCATCTTGCTGGTGTGGCAATCCTTGAAGATTTGCACTGCATTCGGTTCAGGTTCTTTTTGGTCTGCACGGGCTTTCCTCTGTATTTGGAACAAGTCAATATAGATACGATAATATGGCACAAAAAAAAGAAGGAAGTAGCAGCTATTTACAAGAGCCTCGCAGTGTGCAATATAGCTACGAGATCATGTTGTCTATTGGAATTTCACTTTAGAATGGTTGGTTTTGTTCTTCAAACAGTTAGCCTAGAAGAAGATACACTTGTAAGGCACATACATAAATACAAGTTCACTATGTGGTCTGATCAAATACATATAGCCTACCTGATACTTTGGATCAGACCAATGTTTAACAAGGGTTGTCCAGTCTTCATCTGTAATATATTCCACTGGAGATGTTTGGGCGATTTCATTGTTAGCCTTGCCTCCAAAGTGAGATTTTCTAAGGTGGTACCGATACTGTCGCAGAGCAGACTGAAAAACATGAGTGCATGCTTGTTTAGTTGCATCATCTTTCGGATCCAACTTGAACCTCATCTGTTGAAAAAAGAATGTGAGTCTTATTAGGAGGAAGCTAGAAAGTATGGGACAAAGCAAGACAATATTACTAATTGTGATGAATAACATTACTTACGGATAAATGGTCAAGGAAGGTGTTAAACTGGGTATTGTCTTTCTCATTCCTGTATTGGATCCACGTTGGGAGGATACATGCATGACACCTAACAGCAACTGCTGCCTCTGATACTAACTTGGCTGACTCTGTAGCATCACGTGGCCTTCTTAAACCTACCTCAAAATGGATCTCCATTCTTCCTCCTTTAGATTTTGTTAATCTGTCAAGCATTATCCCTGATGTTTGTTTCCGCTTGCGCCGTGGTGCTAGTTCAACAATGAATATGGAAAGTGTTAGTGTACATCAAACTGTGAGAGTACATATAAAGGAGCATGCAACTGCAACTTGACTCGATCAGGTACCGTCTTGGTGTTGATGCTCATGAGGTTCATCTGATCTTGCCAAGTCCTATTGTGTCAGCAGTGCTTCGGAAGTAGTGTTAGGTGTGAAGGCATCTTGGGAACTGGCCAGTTCCGGAGCAAACGAATGAGTAACTGGTTGAGATGCTGGTACAGTTGAAGCGGATGCTGCAGCTGGTGGAGCAGGTGATACTGTGTTTGTAGATTTAGCCGGTGGACTTGGACCTTCTATTGCACTATAAGTACCAGCAGAATCTCGACGGCAGAACCTTTTCCGTTTCACCCGACGAGTAACAGCACTCCCTACTATATTATTTTCCTTGCTCTTTTTTGACTTTTTCATGTCAAGCTGTACCCACAACACAAAAGAATAAAATCACTCTTCAGAACTCATTGATGCATGATACAGACAAGCAATACTTTGATGTAAGACAACCGTATGAGGATGGAATATGTAAGAAAAATAGGACGACATGACATATTCACAGCTACGATGTGCAAACTAAGCAGAAGGATTTTCAAGAAAATAGAAGTAATGCAAGCTAGACACCATATGAAAGATGCAACCAATATTACTCTGCCAAGTTAAAAGTGTCTTGTCATCAGTGGCAATTTGAAAAATTAGAAGCAGTACAACGTAGAAATCAATGCAAGATGCAACCACTATCAAACTGCCATGTTAAAAGCGTCCAATCATGAGTGACTGATGCCGGATACACAACAACAGTACTTTGATGTAAGAACATGGTATGATAGATAGATGCAGTGTATTCTAGACACAGAAAGCCATGTCATATGCACATGTATAACGTATAAACTCAGCAGGTGCAATTTAATCAAAATAAAAGAAATACAGGCTAGACAACATATGCAACATGAAACCAATTATCACACTGTCAACTTAGAGAAAGCACCTGCGATGGTGGAGTACGGGAGATGAACTCATCATGTAGACTTGGGACTTCAACTTCATTAGCAGTAGCAGTGGCAAATCTAGAGAGTCTCTGTTTGCGTCGGTGCGGAGGACCACCAACATCCCCTAACTTACTCTTTTCCTTCCTATTTTCTAATATTGCCTTATGAAGTCAAAACCACAAGAAGATGAATAAAATTAGCTCTGCATAACTGGTTGATGGATGATACAGACGGACACTACTTTGATGTAAGGCAAGCGCAGGATAGGTGGATGGAATATATATATAAAAAAAGATAGTGTTTCATATTCACACGTACGATAGGAGGATGGAATATGTACGAAAAAATAGTAAGCGGAAGGCATTTCAACAAAATTAGAAGAAATGAAAGCTAGGCACCATATGAACATGCAACCAATATCACTCTATCAGGTAAAAAGTGTCTCGTCGTATGTGCCATTTCAAGAAATTAGAAGCAGTACAAGCTAGAAGACAATGCAAGATGCAACCTACATCACAGTCCCAAGTTAAATGTGTCTTATGGGTAAGTGATCGTTGCAGGTATAAGTTGTAAGCTATGCATACGCAATTCAACATAATCAGAAGCAATACAAACTAGACATCATACGGAAAACGCAACCACGTATAACAGTTCCAAGTAAGAGCAAGCACCTGTGATGGTGGAGTAGGGGAGATGTGCTCATCATGTACACGTATGTTCTAGAAACAGGAACACATGTCATATTCACATGCATTATGTGTAAAGTAAGCATATGCAATTCAAGTTAGAAGCAATACAAGCTAGACATCATACGCAACATGCAACCACATATAATAGTGTCAAGTTAGAGCAAGCACCTATGATGGTGGAGTAGGGGAGATGTGCTCATCATCTACACAACTACGTTGACTGTCCAGCCATGTGTTGTCTTGCGAATCTTGTTGGGAGGATGGCAGAGTAGAATCTGTAGAGACCCCCTGTTTGAGTTGCTCCGAAGGACCACCACCATCCACTGCCGGACTAATTTCCTTCAGCTGTAATGATTTTGCATTGTGAAGTCAAACCGATAAGAAAAAGGAATAAAATTCGCTCTTCAGAACTCATTCATGCATGATACTGACGAACACTACTCGGATGAAAGGCAAACACATGATGCGAGGATGGAATATGTATGAAAAACAGGATGGTGTGACATATTCACACCTATGATGTGGTAACTAAGCAGAAGGCATTTCAACAAATTAGAAGCACTGCAAGCTAGACACCATATGAAAGATGCAACCAATATCACTCTGCCAAGTTCAAACTGTATGGCGTTTCAACAAATTAGAAGCAGTACATGCTAGAAATCATATGCAAGACACAACCAATATCACAGTGGCGACTTAAAGGTGCCTTATCATAAGTGACTGATGCGGGATATGCGAGAATAGTAGTCTGATGTAGAAACAGGAACACATGTCATATTCACAGGCATTATGTGTAAAGTAAGCAGATGCAATTCAACAAAGTTAGAAGCAATACAAGCTAGACATCATACGCAACATGCAACCACATATAATAGTGCCAAGTTAGAGCAAGCACCTATGATGGTGGAGTAGGGGAGATGTGCTCATCATCTACACAGCTACGTTGACTGTCTAGCCTTGCGTTGTCTTGCGAATCTTGTTGGGAGGATGGCGGAGTAGAATCTGTAGAGAACCTCCGTTTCAGTTGCTCGGAAGGACCACCATCATCCAATGCCTTGCCAATTTCCTTCAGCTTTATTGATTTTGCATTGTGAGGTCATACCGACAAGAAAAAGGAATATCATTCGCTCTTCAGAACTCATTCATGCATGATACTGACGAACACTACTCTGATGAAAGGCAAAGTCATGATACGAGGATGGAATATGTATGAAAAAATGGACGGCTTGACATATTCACACCTATGATGTGGTAACTAAGAAGAAGGCACTTCAACAAATTAGAAACACTGCAAGACACCATATGGAAGGTGCAATCAATATCACTCTGCCAAGTTAAAACTGTCTCGTCATAGGTGGCGTTCATCAAACTAGAAGCAATACATGCTAGAAATCATATTCAAGACGCAAACCAATATCACACTGCCAACTTAAAGGTGTCCCATCATAAGTGACTGATGCAGGATACACAAGAAGAGTAGTTTCATGTAAGAACATGGTGTGATAGACAGATATAGTATGTACCAAAAACAAGAAAGCGTGTCATATTCACATGTATCATGTGTAAGCTAAGCAGATGAAGTTTACACTAATTAGGAGCAATACGAGCTAGACACCATATGCAACATGCAACCAGATATCACATTGCCAAGTTAGAGCAAGCACCTTGGATGGTGGAGTAGGGGAGCGGAGACTTGGACCTTGTAATGCACTATCAGTACAAGGAGAATCGATACAGATGCTCCGTTTACGTTGCTGCAGAGGACCGCCATCATCGCCTTCCTTACTCTTATCCTTCCTCTTTCTTGATTTTTCCTTGTCAAGTCAAACCCACAAGAAAAAGGAATAAAATTTGCTCTTCAGAACTCATTGATGCATGATACTGACGAACAGTACTTTCATGTAAGGCAGCCGCATCATAGGAGGATGGAATATGTATGAAAAACAGGACGGCGTGACATATTGACATGTATGATGTATAAAGTGTAAACTAAGCACAAGGTGCTTGAACTTGTTAGAATCGATGCAAGCTAGAAACCATATGAAAGATGAAACCAATATCACTCTGCCAAATTAAAAGGGTACCCTAGCAAATGTATTTGACCAAATTATAAGCAATACATGGAAACAGGCTAGAAATAATATGCAATATGCAACGAATAAAGGTGACTCATCATCAGTGATTGATGCAGGATACATAAGAGAGGTAGTTTCATGTAAGAACAAGGTTAACACATAGATGTAGTGTGTACCAAAAATAGGAAGGCATGTCATATTCACAGGTATAGTGTGTAAACTAAGTAGATGCAATTTACCCTAATTAGAAGCATTACAAGCTAGACACCGTATGCAACATGCAACCACATATCACACTGCGAAGTTAGAGTAAGCACCTGTGATGGTGGTGTAGGGGAAGTGCGGTCTTCAGGTACAGAGCTATGTTCAATATCTTCATTTAGGCTTGTTGTTTCTTGAGAATCATGTGGAGAGGATGAAATTGCATTCTTTATAAGAGTATTGCGTCTCATATTAACCCACATGCGTGACTGTCTCGTCATAAGCGATAGACGCAGGATACACAAGAACAGTAGTTTGATGTAAGAATATGGTGTGATAGGCAGATGTAGTATGTACCAAAAACAGGAAGGCGTGTCATATTCACATGTATGATGTGTAAGCTAAGGAGATGCAATTTAACAAATTAGGAGCATTGATGAGGGATACACAAGAAAAGTAGTTTGATGTAAGAACATGGTTAATAGAAAGACGTAGTATGTACCAAAAACAGGAAGGCATGTCATATTCACAGGTATAATGTGTTACCCTAATTAGAAGCATTACAAGGTAGACACCATATGCAACATGCATCCACATATCACACTGCCAAGTAAGAGCAAGCACCTGTGATGGTGGTGTGGGGGAATTGCGGTGATCAACTACAGAGCTACGTTGACTATCTTCATTTAGCCTTGCTGTTTCTTGAGAATCATGTGGGGAGGATGACACTGCACTCTTTAAACAAGTAGGGCGTCTCACAGTAACCCACTCGGGTGACTGTCTCATCATAAGTGATTGACGAGGGATACAAAAGAGCATTAGTTTGATGTACGAACATGGTTAATAGACACATGTAGTATGTATCAAAAACAGGAAGGCATGTCATTATCAAAGGTATAATGTGTAAAGTAAGCAGATGCAATTTAACCAAATTGGAAGCAATACAAGCTAGACACCATATGCAACATGCAACCACATTTGACAGTGCGAAGTTAAAGCAAGCACCTGGGATGGTTGTGTGTGGCAATTGAGATCATCAACTGCAGAGCTACGTTTACTGTCTCCAACTGCTGACACTGCACCCATTAGAGCGCTGAAACGCTTAGTGCTTATCTTCGAATTACACTGGAGCGACTTCTGTCTTTTCTTTTCTGCATTCATCAACACTGCGTCAGAGTCTGAAATACCCATGCATAAAAAAAAATAGTGTGAGTATGGGTGAAGTGTGTGCACAATTAGTACAGTGTAAATGTAGCAGATAGCAGGTCGGTGAGAAATAAATGACGGGAGACATATGATAGCTCTACAACATGCATGGCACACTAAATTACTACAGGATTCTATGAAAATAACAGTTGACTGAAAGCAAATAGGTTAGTCCACTTTTTCTACAACATCCGATGTACAAAGAACGGGCAGATCGCCTTCATCTACCTCTAGCCAGTCAGTGTTGACGATCTTCCTCGAAACGCCAGCGACCACCGGCCCAGTTCCTCCCCTGCCTGCGCCATCCCCTCGACCTCACCGCACCGCCATGTTTGGCACTGCCCCCAGCCATCCATTCAAGCCTCGCCGACCTCCAGATTGGGCGCAAGCAGCTCCTGCGCCCCACACCCCTATGATAGACACCGATGCACCGCTTCCCTGGGGAACAGGCGGACTAGGTGCTCCGCGCGCCTAAGTGGGTGCTGCTTCTTTTCATTGCGGTTCGGTTGACCCTGAATTGAAATCCAGGCGGTCTACTGACCTCTAGCAAAGGTGAAATAGTAAAAGGGAGGAAACCTTGTGCATTTAGTAGCACGAAGAAGATGCATTAAGAAGCGCTCAACTAGTTTCTTTCGTGGGATGAATACGATGTGAGCGGGGACATAAGATTTGCACGAATAAGGGAAGAGGAGTACCTCTTTCTGCTGGCAGTGCTATGTCCTCCTTCTGTTTTTCTGACGATCTTCTTGTTGTTCGCCGAAAACCAGAAGTTGTGGAGGATGGTGCAGCCTTGGACAAACCCATGGCCAAGTTGTTGAGTGTGGTGCGGTGGCCGTTTGTCGGCGGCGGGGAAGCAGATCCGAGGCGGCAAACGACGGTGTAGCGGGAACAGCTCCGGTGCGGTGGACGGTTGCGATAGTGGATCCGCAACAGTGAGGCGCATGACGGCGTGGTCGGAGTGGTTCTGGTACGGCGCACGTCGGCGTCGTGGAGGCAGCTCTGCCTCGGGTTCAGCTGCTAAGTCCTTGAGGGCGTTGTGGTTCCGATTGCGTTGAACGACGACGTCGGGGTACCGGCTCCGGCGTGATGGAGGAGGGCGGCGGTGGATTGGCCGCTATGGGGTGGAGGATGGAGGAGGCTGGGGTTTCACAGCTGGTGGAGAGGGCGTTTTCGCGCCCACGGAGTATGAATGGGGAAACGGAGGGAGGCGGGGAACTAAGGGGGAACAATGTTTCGGTTTGAGACGCGCTTGTTTGAAATTTGGGGAAAGTTACAAACTTTGCCCCCATCTAAAATTTTGGACATATTGCGGGTTGGGGGTAGGACAGTCATGTCAGGTGTCCCAAATGTGGGCGGGATAGATTTCGGCCGAGCGCATGGGTAGGCGCCCATGGCGTATGAATGCTTCTAGGAGGCGGTTGAGACTGGCGTCTTGGTGAAGTTACAAACCTACCCTGGTTTAGACCTTTGGACATCGGGCCGATAGGCTACACGGGCCAGAGTCAGGACAGTAATTTCCTACCACCAAAACATTAGTCTCACACGGTTTCGGGTGACCAGAGGCCTATTTGGCGCTTCGTTCAATATTTGGGAGCAGAAGCATTAACGTTTTCGGTTCTCTTGAATTGAACTTTCAGGATTTATCAAACTTCACAAATCTTTACTCTTGAAAATCCTAAAGCTACGATTATTTTGGAATGGAGGGGGTACATTTGAATATACATTGTACACAAGTATATATTAAAAAATATGCAACTTACCTCAGTTCATGCATGGTTCCAGATATAATCTCCTTGGTTGCAAAAAAAAAGTTAGATATGCGTATGAATATATATAGCATGTTCAACTCACAACAAAGATTGATGCCCCCTTTTACATCTGATTTACAAATGCCGTTATCTCGGGTTCAAATAGATGAATGCACTTCCTATGAATTCGAATCTTCGAAACCCCCTTTATGTTGAATTCGACATGTATTCTATTTCGTAGCTAGCAATTTGGAATGTATCCATGCAAGTGACAAATGTATAAAGTGCTTCACACTAACAACATGGAGTGCACTAATTAATGTTTATATATGAATTGCAAAAGCATCCATTGCCTGTATTTCAAACCGCTCTCACTCTATGGATCGATAATATGAAATAAACACATGCACATGCTAGAGTATGGGTGTCTGATAGACCGACTTTCGTCCATACGCAATTTGCAAAATTCATGATCTCATCCAAAAATAATAATGCCATTTATATTTTAATTTAATGCGTAGAACCGCCTTTTACACGTAGATGCACTATGTCTCGCCCCGTTCTCACAAACGTGTTATATATCTCTCTATCTAACGCATAAGTGCACACACTTTATATGCATCGGCATTTCTCTTTCACATATGCTCACAATCTCTTTCAGGGTGTCGGGGGGTCTCACGCACATGCTCTCTCTGTTTCTCTCTCTCTCTCTCTCTCTCTCTCTCTCTCTCTCTCTCTCTCTCTCTCTCTTTCTGACTACTATGTACCACTCTTTTCACTAATCTTAGTTGGAAAACACTATTTCTCTCACATGCATATATACACATGCACGGTCTCTACTAGCCCTCTATACGCACATATATGTGCCTACGTGTCTCCCGCATGCACATTATCTTTAGGCCTCTCTCGCACACATCCCCCCCCGACACACCTCTCTCTTAGTAGTTGGCAGATATGATTTCATCATATCATTCGGTAGGATATCCCTGGCTGTTAGGCTGGATGGTAATACGAGGCAAAGTTTTACCCTAGTTCGGATCGGACCCTTGCAGTTGAAGAAAGAGCCTACTCTTGGTACTGTATATTAGTGATAGGTGTGTGTACAAAGTACACGTGAATACCAGGCTTTGTGCGTGTGTGTATACTATCGACGAACTAGCCCCCAATCTTGTATAACATACTAAGGGCCTAGGGTTACAAATCATATATAGTCGGCATATCACCAGTGGGGATAGAGTCCTCCGCAACTCTGGTAGCGTCGTGTTGCACGCCGAGTCCTCCACATGGGTCTTCGTATAACACGTCTCGGTCCAACCTATATGTTGTGCAGGATGGAACCGACCCATGAGTCTTCATGTTGACCCACCACAACTATAAATGCCCACCACACCACACACGCAATCTGCCACTAAGAAAATAAGCATATACAATAGTACAACGGTGTCTAGCTCACGATGCGTCTCCATATTTTGTTGATGACACTGACGGACTTTGCATTTGATGCGTGCTCCGTATTTTGTTGATGACACTTATGGTCATTGTATTTGAAGCGAAAGCACGATATGATCACTAGACTTCAAAATAAGCTCATCACGGTCACCACATACATTTTGTCGTGCTAACCAACATGTGGTTGGATGGTTAGAGGATAATGGTTTCTCCAGCCCACCAAGGTTAAAGTCCCGGTGCTCGCATTTATCTTGTGTTAATTTCAGTATTTTCCGGCAATGTACGTTCAGTGGGAGGAGACGTTCCACTCGACTACGAGGCACCTATGGTGACTTCGTAAAATCTCAAGATCATATATGCTGGCCAACTCTCTCGAAGGTGCTCATAGGGGTAGGGTTCGTGTGTGTGCGCTTATAGCGGTGAGTGCTTGCGCGTATATATGAGCCCTTGCGTCTGTACCGTGTTAAACAAATACATATCATGAATATACAGTCACTGGCTCACCCGTACAACTCCGTATTTTGTTGATGACACAATTAATTGACCAGTCAAACGTTCCATGCGGCGCAACACTATCGGGGCACGTAACCATGGGGCCCACGTGTCAGCCCGTATATGAAAGAAAGAAATGGTAGTTTGAGTCTGTACTGTGTTAATAAAATAGGAGTACATTTTAGGGTGATCATAGGGTCACTGGCTCACCATACAGCTCCGTAATTTGTTGATAACACGATCAATTGACCAGTCAAACGGTCCACATTCAGCAGCGCACATTACCATAGGGCCCACCCGTCAGCGCGTATATGAAGGACAAAAATGGTAATAAATTAGTGGTCGGTGGGTATTCAAAGTCGTGAGACCTCTGGTTGGCGGTCACCAGCAGTTGGGGGTGCGTTCATTGGCCGGTGGGGTGGGGATCCCCAAAGAAAAAGCTCGGCGGGAGGGGGGCGGCTAGAGGGATGGCCGGTGCCGCGGCGGACCGACGGTGGGGAGTGGTTTAGGGGAGGGCGGGCCGGCCGCTGGTGGCTCAGGGGGGGTGGAGTTTGATGATAAACTGGAGGCCCGTGATTTCGTATCCAACGTCTGGAAAATCTAATGACCAGAGATGAAAAAGTCAATCGACTGACGTGTAGCCTCACCCCACACGTACACATGCACGCACGCAAGACACGCACGCATGTAGGCGTGCAACACTGACACGTACACACGCACGCATGCTGGCGTGCAACACTGACACATACACATGCACTCACGAACACACGCACGTACGCACCCATGCATGCAATACTGAAACGTACCCTTGTACGCACGCAACACTCGCACGCCTGCATGCACACAGCACACGACGCAAGACACACGCTCAACCTATACGTGCATGCACCCTTTGTTAAGGACATGGATTGTTATAGGTATTAATCAATCTTATCTGTGATAAGCAGAACATTGATGTTTGCAGCGGTCTTTATGAATCACAACATATCGAACGGGCTATCAACATAGTAGGCTTATCTACATGAAAAAGATGACGTCACACTCAATGAACAATCATCGGTTTATGAAATGCCCGCTTCTGACCGCCCTAGCCCACCAAAGGTTCCTCTGCTGTGTGCTGCCTGCGTTGGGTCACTAACATGCAGGCCATGCACCCAAAGAGCCCACACGTCAGTGGAAGAACGGCGCATTGTTCTAGGTCAGAGTCGAGGGTGCCACTCGCGGCACGCCCGGCTGAGCACGCCTCCGTGCTGCATTCAAACGCCTCCATGAAACCCGCCCGTGTGGAAGCCGAGAAACACACTCTGGACACACGTCTGTTCATGACTGGGCCGGCGTTAAACGCAACGCCGGCCGAGCTCCTCCCGTCTGCCGTCTATTTAATCTCCTATTTAAATGAGGCCAAACGCCAGCCAAGAATCGCACACCTCTGCCGCTCCCCTATCTCCTCCACCATTTTGTCCACTCTTCCAATGGCTTACGAAGAGTAGTTATTCCGCATCCAAGCCGGCTGGGTAGCCCGCCGGATACGAGCTATGCAGCTCGCTGATCCACTTCCCTCCCCTCGCCCGACGGAGCCAGTTGTCGCCCAAGCCGGCGCGCGGTTTAGCAACTCGACGCTCCAGGCCAGCTCAACGAGGAGCAGCGCACGGGCGTCGTTGCTGCCGTCCACGCCGTCGCCTCGTACCGCGTTGTTGACACCTGATTTTGGCAAGATACAGATTGCAATGAAGATGGTCTCGAGTGAATGAGTTTTCAGCATAAAAATATTCACGTCACCGAGTGGAACCACTTTGATGTTTCGGTTATATTCATTCGACTTTATCTTACGGACCGAAACTATACTCCGAGTGGCATAGTTCAATGTTCCGAGTGGTTTTTGGCCAATCACGTCTTCAAGATGACCTCGGATGAAGGAGCACTCTTAAGGAATTGTCTTCATCTCTTCGAAGCAATCGATTTTGATACATAAATCATCTCAATCTGAGTTCATATGCAAAAGTTAGAGGCAATATACTGCAGACTGAACCTCAACGGAAATATGGCGCGAGGTGCCAGACACTTGTCTGATAGGTTGCGCGAGTAATTCGGCCATCAATACGGCCTTGAATCGAAAAACCTTCAACATGGAAAAGTTTCGTCTCGTCGAGCCGATCGATTTTCATATATAATTCGTCTCAATCCGAGATCATATGAGGCCTGGAGAGACAAATCAAGATCGGGCTATGTTTTCAGTCAGAAATCCGAGTGAAAAGTTTACCATCCGAGTGAAAGTTTATGGTCGAGTGAAAGTTTACGGTCGAGTGAAATTTTATGGTCGAGTGAAAGTTTGCTGACCGGATGAACTTATTATTATCCAAGTGGAAATATAGTCATCTGAGTGAAAATATGATCATCCGAGTGAAATTGTCGTCCAGGTGAAAATATTCCGAGTGAAAAGATTACCATCGGGACGAAAACTTGCCGATTGAATAAGATAGTGCCTACCGAGTGGAAATATAGTCATCCGAGTGGAAATATAGTCATCCGAGTGAAAGATTGTGTAACGCCCCGGATATAACTTTCCCAATTTGTACTCCAACTCTTGCCGTTTCCGGCGTTAAGTTATATTTATTTTCTCGGGTTCGGGTCTTTGTCTCCGTGTGTTGTTCTCTTTGTCATGCATCTCATATCATGTCATCTTGTGCATTGCATTTGCATACGTGTTCATCTCATGCATTCGAGCTTTTTCCCCGTTGTCCGTTTTGCATTCCGGCGCTTCGTTCTCCTCCGGTGGTCCTTTCTAGCTTTCTTTCGTGTGTGGGGTTTAAACATTTCCGGATTGGACCGAGACTTGTCATGCGGCCTTGGTTTACTACCGGTAGACCGCCTGTCAAGTTTTGTATCATTTGGACTTCGTTTGATACTCCAACGGTTAACCGAGGGACCGGAAAGGCCTCGTGCAGCCCAACACCCCTCCAATTTGGCCCAAACCCCACCAAACTCTGCTCCATCCTCTAGAGCGTTCGATCACGATCGCGTGGTCGAAAACCGCACCTCATTTGGACTCTCCTAGCTCCACTTATGCCTATAAATACACCCCCTCCGTTTTCGGATCTCCTCCCCCACGAAACCCTAAAAAAAACCTCTCCGCCGCCGCCGGACAACGTCCGCGCGAGCCGGACGTGTCCGTCCGCCGCCGCCTCAGCCACTCTCCTCCCGCCACGTGGCCTCCCCGCCGGCGCCTCCCCGCGCGGCCCGCCCGACCCGCGTTGGGCCCCCGAGGCCCGGGCCACCGCCGCC